>NC_080045.1:7178382-7318805 GCF_012489685.1 Lotus japonicus | reverse complement strand
AGTAGTTGATCTCCTTTGGGGAGGAGTTATAGTTTAAGAAATGGATATTCATTTAAGAAGTATTGAAGAATTAAAGGACATTTGAGGTCCAAACGTGGTGAAAGTTTAGGTTTTAAGTCTATGAATTCTTGTCTTAAGTGCGTAGGACTCAAGGTTTGTTGGGTTTTGATCGAGAGACTAAGTATCGGATTGATGGGAGGACGATCTAGTTACGGAAATAAAGAGTTAGTATTAAGATAAATACTTGAGGTTGTTATAGGTGGACAAATTTCTTAGAGTCTAAGAGTGAATGGAACTTTGTTATGGATTCCGATATTGCATGCTGGGGTTAGCAAGTGAATTTCACTAAGTTAAAGTGAGGATTTAAGGGTTAAGATTGACCTTGGGAGGTGAAAATCATGTTCGAATCAGAGATTTAGTGGTGTTGGCATTAATGATTGTAGTTAAACCTCCCGAATGTTGAGGGATCGGATGATAAAATGACTAGTTAAGTTTCCTGAGGTACAGCTATGGTTTGATCTTCTAGGGAATAAGTTCGGATTTGGGGGAAGTGTTAAGGATTTTAGGTAATTGTAAAGTGGGTTGTGAATAAGTGAAGGTTTGGTTTATGGTTCAAGTAAGGGAAGTCTCGAAAAAGGGGAGATGACAATAATGGATTGTAAGATATTAAGATGGTGATTAGCTTATAAGTCGCTGATGAATGGGATGTTTAAAAGGATTGGGTCTAGCGATGCACAAGGTATTAAGACTCACGTCGAGTTTTACTTGAGTGATGACTAAGTAGAAGATTGATCTCATGGTGCGAATGAGGATAGTTACGAAGTTGGAATCGACGTTAATGGACTAGTAGATCCAAGGGAATAGTTCGTCTATGAGTTATAGAGCGATCGAGTTAAGTTTTGAATCATGAGTGGAGATCACCGAGGACAGGTTGAACATTCACTCTGGAATGCCAGAGGTGTACTGATTTTAAGCAGAATTTTTTGGACGAACAAAAGTAAAGGATCAAGTGGTTAAGGTTGTGCAATTGCACGTAGCGTCAACCAATGTTATTTCCAACATAGAACCGACACGAGTGGTCGAGCAGGACGACATAGAGCTTAAAGTACTTGTTTGACCAGAAGGAGTTGAACATGAGACAACGACGCTGGATGGAATTTCTCAAGGATTACGATTTTACCTTACAATACCATCCTGGAAAGGCTAATGTCGTTACTGATGCATTGAGCAGGAAGATGCATATCTCATCAATGATGGTTAGGGAGCTGCAACTGCTGGAACAATTTTGAGATTTGAGCTTAGATGTGAGAGCATCTGAGGGAGAACTGAAGTTTGGGACGATCAAGATCACCAATGGATTGATGGAAGAAATCCGAGACCAACAGTTACAAGATGAATTTTTACTCGGAAAATAAGAATTTAGTAATTCAGGGTAAGGACCCGGAATTCAAGGTAGGGAGTGACAATATCCTGCGATGCAAGGATAGAGTGTGCGTACCTAACAACCCTGACTTAAGGAGGTTGATTATGGACGAAGGTCACAAAAGCAAGTTGAGCATTCACCCTGGAAGGAAAAAGATGTATCAGGACTTGAAGGTGAATTTTTGGTGGCCAGGGATGAAGAGACAAGTGGCAGGATATGTAGCTGGATGTTTAATCTGTCAGAAGGCGAAGGTGGAACATCAGAAATCTTCAGGTATGCTACAGAGCTTGGATGTACCTCAATGGAAATGGGATAGCATATCGATCGATTTTGTCGTAGCGTTGCCAAGAACTCAAAAGGGATATGATTCGATTTGGGTAGTCGTGGATCGATTGACTAAGTCGGCTCATTTCATACCTGTGAGAACTACGTACAACGTGGATAAGCTATCAGAGATTTATATAGCTGAGATTGTGCGACTTCATGGAGTGCCAACAAGTATCGTTTCCGATAGAGACCCGAAGTTTACTTCACATTTGTGGGGAGCTCTTCATAATGCTTTGGGAACGAGGCTGAGATTAAGTTCTGCTTATCATCCACAGACTGATGGGCAAACTGAGAGAACTATCCAATCATTGGAGGATTTGCTACGAGCTTGCGTGTTAGACAACAAGGGCAGTTGGGATACCCTATTGCCACTGATTGAGTTCACATATAACAACAGTTTTCATACGACCATAGGTATGGCACCGTATGAGGCTTTGTATGGCCGCAAGTGTAGAACACCTTTATGTTGGTATCAAGATGGAGAGAATTTGTTAGTAGGACCGGAACTTCTGCAACAGATGACTGAGAAGATTAAACAGATCAGAGAGAAGATGAAGGCTTCTCAGGGTAGACAGAAGAGCTATGCAGATCAAAGGCGCAGAACCCTGGAATTTGAAGAGGGAGATCATGTGTTTCTGCGAGTTACTCAGACTACAGGAGTTGGTCGAGCAATCAAATCAAGAAAGCTTACGCCAAAGTTCATTGGACCTTATCAGATTACTCGTCGTGTAGGACCGGTAGTTTATCAGATCGCACTACCGCCTTTTCTATCAAACATTCACGATGTATTCCATGCGACACAACTGCGGAAGTATATTGCTGATCCGACGCACGTCATCGAGTTGGATGACATTGAGTTGAAGGATAACTTGTCTTTCGAGACACCGCCAATCAGCATTGGTGACACAAGGATAAAGCAGTTGAGGGGAAAAGAGATCGAGTTAGTGAAGGTTATTTGGAACAAGGACACCGGCGATGCAACGTGGGAGCTGAAGGAAAAGATCAAGGAACAGTATCCAGAACTTTTTACTGACCCTTAAGTTTCGAGGTCGAAACTTTCTTTTTGGAGGGTAGTAATGTAAGGCCCAAGTTTTAACGCTTTGGATAAGTGAATAAAATAAAAGAGTTATTTGATTAAGATAAATTTGGGAAGGAAAGAGGTTCAGGAAAAGTCCAAGAATGTATCGAAAAACCGAAAGAGTTATAGCACGACTAACATACGCTTAATCCTAGGTCGAAGGTATTAGTGAATAGTTAATTTACGCTTTAGGACTCGATGGAAACTAATTCCAAAAAATCCTCAGAGAAATGTTAGAACTTCTCTCTTCCGTCCTTAAACAACCATTTCGATGCGAAATCCTGGAAAGTACGAACGTCAAATTCCAATTCTCGGAAGTTTGCCGAAACGGAATCCCTGATAGTTCGAAAAACCTAAGATCGACAGACGATGAAGACTTTTTCTATCCGGAAACTCAAATGAAGATTCCACCCGCGTTCTCCTACTTCTCTCATCATTCCTAATCTTTCTTCAGAAGGAAGTTTTCTCATCCGACGATCACTGCAAAAAGTAGTTTTTCGGGATAAACCGACTTACACCGACTTATGCCGATTTTGGATCTTTTGGTTTAATTCCAAGAATCCTGTTTTGAGTTCTGGAATTCTGTCGCCAGAACCTATCTTAGAATGCGCAGAGGAACGCGCAGGAAAAATCGGAATCGCAAAAAAATCATTTTTCCGTTTTTTCCAAAACCTATAAATAGCTTGAAAAATTAGATTTTTTGCAAAAAAACCCATTTTCCCCACCCCCAAAACCGCGAGTTCCTAGAGAGAGAGAGAGATCCAGATCTTCGTCGTTTCTTGCCCGTTTGCTTCACCGATCGTCACTAATCGAAGACCTCGAGGTAGGTAATCTATACTCTCCTTCGAATCGTCGTTTCTGTCCATTTCTCCTGCGACTTTCTGAGTTCAAAATTTTGAGGTTTTTGAAAAACTGTTCAAATCAGCTGATTTCAGCGTCTAAACTTCTTCCCTGCATGCTCCTGAGCGTGTTCTGCGGATTAGATTTTGTCAAATGTCGACGAAATGCCGCCGGGATCAATTTCTACCCTAAATACCCATTTTTCGGCAAAGTCGCAACCTTTACGCTCTAATCTATCGACTTGGCTTAGTGCTAGTAGGATTTGTCGTCATAAACGTCGTTGTGGACGTCCCCATCCAATTTGTTTTTCAAAAATCCAATTTTGAAATTCTGAGCTAAAAATAATGACCAAACTGCCCCTATATCAGTTTTCGATCCGAAAATTTTTCCGAGCTTAGAACCGTCTTAGTTACGGCTTATGTTAACCTAGGAACCAAGTTTGATCGAAGAAAAATCGACCCTCCCAATTAAGGAAAGTGGCCGAGAGCTATACCAAGGGGGGAGGAAATCCGACTTTTTCGAAAACTTGTCTTAACGCGTTAGATTGTCGTACCACAGAGTTTGTAATGTACCGTGTAACCCTAGGACTTATTGCTTGCTGAGTTTCTGACTCAATGTGTTGATTTCTGTGATTTTGGCTTAAGGTTCTTTTGAGGAGTTTCCTGGAGATCAAGGCGAGGAACGTGAAGGAGGTTGTGAGGAAAACGCTGGAGGAGTTACAAGTGAGGGCTACTCTCTGAATTACTAGATAATGCTTTAGGTGTCGATGAAATTCGACTTGATTTATGTGTTATGCACCTAATTGCTAAATGTCTGAAATGATTTCTGAGGCTTCGGCCGAACTTGTTGAGTATTTGATGCCATGATATTGTCTGCTAAATGATTCACATGCTATGTGCTACATGGTTAACTTAGGATGTGTTGGAATATGCTGTTTATGCTTTTGACTGAGCTGTTTTATTTATGCTATTCCACTTATACATGAGATTCTGAGGAGTGAGGATTACGGGCAGGTCATGCCAAATTTTTATGAGATTTTGAGAGAGTTTTAAAGGACGAACGAAGTTCGGACCTTGTTATGTTTTAATGGATCGAGACCTTCTCAGGGAATTATTTGAGATTATGGGATCTCTAAAAACTCTTAGGAAGTATTATAAGATTAAAATGAAAACTATTTTATCACGGAAAACTCATAAGACATTAATCAATTTCTAAATCCTTTGAACAATAATGATACCCTTAGATAAGAGTTTAGAGCCTGAATATTAGTTTGGGAAATATGAGAAGTGTCGTCGAGTCCAAGTCTTGAGGAAACTTACAAGTTTCCGAGTATGCTTATACTTTTTCGCTCGATGAGCAGTTTAATGTTTGGCTATCTAAAGTTTAGCCGGGAACTATAAGTTTCCAAGTACTCGGTACCTTTTCGCTCGATGAGCAGTTTGTTGATTGGCTATCTAAAGTTTAGCCGGGAACCATGAGTTCCAAAGTACATTCTTCTTCTTTTGATTAATTCATTTTGTCGCAGAATCGACGTTTGCCTTAGGGTAGGCTTTTTAGAGACAATAAGTTAGCTAGAACACGTGACGACGTGTCGAGTGAGGTCGGAGACGTTGTTTGGCTAATCACTTGCATTCATGCACTCATTTTGAGGTTAATACACGGCGGATTACCGGACCTCGGTGGATTCCAAAATGGTCATAAGACCCGGATTTCCATATTTAGGACACTACGGTGGTCCTTAGTAGCAGACGGAATGGCAGACCTACGGGTTCACTGCTGATCTGACTACTTTTGTGTGGTGTAAGAGGCGCCCGAGCGGAATGGTCCCACTTTGGCCGGTGTTAGGGCTGACTCGATGGTGTCCATCCTTCTTCCGGAATGCATTTTGTTACCCAGCATTGCATTTCATGCAACATACATGCTGACTTAGTTGCTGAGTGTGATTGGTACCTGTTTATCCTACTTGAGGCATGCTAATTCTTATTATTATCTTTATATTCATTGTGATATATGCAACCCTAGGATGTTATCCCTAAACTCTAAGCCTGAGAGGCTAATAATTATTATCCCATATATATATATCTGGCTTTAATATTTATATAATTCTTTGGAGTTGACCCTCGCGTCTTCTATGTGTGTTTGGGCGGACTACGCCTTTGTCAGATGTCCATGGCGGACCGGTTCACGATGGTTCACCCTTCAGGGGAAACTAGGTTGAAGAAGCTTGATCAGGAGGACTACGGTTCAGGGGTGGTCGACCCCGCTGGCCACCGAGCGACTTACTCGAGATGGGATTAGTGTAGGAGTAGAGTCTTAGCTCTGACCGTCATTGTTTCTTTGGGGACAGGGTAGTTTCCCGCCTATAGCTTTTTGTGTGGTTCTTCTACGGGGATCACAGAGAGTTGGTTGGGCTAAGAGGTCTTGCTCTAGGCCATCTGGGCTAACTCATTCTCATTTTGAGGGATAGTGTTGCGGACACTTGACTTTTCTTTTGGTTTGTACTTTTGCCTACGGGCGTTACTCTTTTTCTGTCACCCGTCACTGGAGGTTACTCGTGACGTGGTAGTGTTTAGCGAGGCATGTATATATAGTTGTATAGTAGTTCCTTTTATCTTTTGTTGGGGAGTTTTATTGCTTTCTGTCTTTAGTTATATTGTCGAAAAAAATAATTCACGTTTTTCCGCTTAAAGTATTTTCTTTTGGTTACTAAAGTGACGCCACCGAAATCGGGGTGTTACACTTAGGGCTTCAAAGCAAACTCTGCGATCCGCCACCGACTACTATACGCCGTTGTTGTTCATTCAATATGGTTTCCTGTAACAGCCGAAGTTCTGATTTCAATTGCAGCACTGATTCTTTCACTGCTTCCCTTTTTGTTGTTCCTCCTAGCCCGCAGACATTCCAAGTCAGTCAAGGTCCCGACATCTTACTTGAGATGGGGGTGGTTTTGACGAATTTGAGCCTCCAAACCAGGAAGCATCAAAGCTTATGACCCTCGCGGTTTCAAACCCAATTGCTTACCAAGTAGCCAAGTTCTCCGAGCCCGAGATGTCACTCAATCTTCCCCCTGGACTGACTCTAATAAATCAAGGGTGAGGTTGAGGTTTATTTTTACTACCCTTGGGACGCCCCCGTTGAGAACTCTTCTTGGAGGAATTTGTGTTTGATGATTTCTTCACAGCCGGCGTCACAGGTTCAACAGAAGCAACATGACCGGGAGAGCACGTGAGAGGGAAGCACTGTTGAGATGACGTCTCTGGAGAAGAGGCGTTACGCACCGTAGCAGAAGGGGACGCACGTTGTCTGATTATTTGGTGTGGAGACGTGCGCACAAAGACGTTTGTAATTTCACGTAGCTCAGAAGTTGGTGAAGTTGCAGAAGTTGTCGCGAAGCCAGAAAGCCTGTTTTGTTGACTTGTTAAGAAAGGCAAACATGCCCCAATCCCATTAGTCTGAGTTAAAATACGTGGGTCCAAGTTCAATGAATAAAAAGGCCAGTAATTATTTGATTTCTGAATCAAATCTTGGGCATTAAAGGAATATCCTGTAACTGCATATCTTGTACCTTGATTTTGAACATAATTATCAAAAATTTGATTTTCATTAAACAAGATACCTTCAACTATTAAATTATTCTTCCACCCCTCAATCTCCTCTGACGTATAACCAGAATCAATGAGAACCTGTAACTGCTCCTTCTGCTCCTCTCCTGAATTGATGGCTTTCAAAGTTTGAATTTTTCCTGTAACGTTTGAATTTGAATTTTTCCCAGCCTCATCACCCTTACCAGACGGTATGAAAAAGAATAAAAAAAATGTAATTACCAGACGGTATGAAAAAGAATAAACCCCTTCGGTAGCACCACGCAAGCAGTAGCCAACATCCCGTCCGACGCTGACTCGCCACAAACCTGGAGACCTTCCAATACGCCATCCCTATAAGCCTCATCCCTACAAACCTACCTATAATTAACTTTAGTAAAATCAATTGTATGTGGAGCAATTCAAAGCAACTAAAGTTAATTACAGGTAGGTTTGTAGGGATGAGGCTTATAGGGATGACGTATTGGAAGGTCTCCAGGTTTGTGGTGAGTCAGCGTCCGACGACGTGTTGGCTACTGCTTGCGTGGTGCTACCGAAGGGGTTTATTCTTTTTCATACCATCTGGTAATTACATTTTTTTAGTTAATTACAAAACATATATAGACTCATTCATAAGAGTAAAAAAATTACTATATACTAATTACGTTTTATAATTAATTTAGAAAAATAATTTTAAAGAATATTATGTGCTCAAATAATGTTTTTTTTTTCATTTGTCACAAAAAAAA
The DNA here is from genome assembly GCF_012489685.1 of Lotus japonicus. Classification (NCBI taxonomy): domain Eukaryota; kingdom Viridiplantae; phylum Streptophyta; class Magnoliopsida; order Fabales; family Fabaceae; genus Lotus; species Lotus japonicus. The sequence goes on along the minus strand of NC_080045.1, from coordinate 7,310,807 downwards.
ATGTTTTTTTCTTACTAATAAAATGATGTCATTATTTGGAAAAACAATTATGTGCTTTGATTGTTTATATCATATATCTTATCATTATCTTCTCCGCCTCAAACACAAGATATGATACGATCTTAACCTGCTCTCATCATATCATACTCTAATCATATTCAGACCACCAAACGAGGTGGGCCCTTAATGTACTTTTCATGATATATATAGCTCTCTTGAACTCAACTCTACATTCTTGAAAAAAAAAACATTTTTTCTCAAGAAAATACTTTATTCTCAAGCGCATGATGACAATCAAAGCTTCATATTTGTTTCTTTGCATCACTATTTTATTTCTCATAGCATCTGAACCTGGTATTTCTCTCTCTTTGTTGTTTCTTGTACATATATACAATTATCTAAGCTACAAAATCAAGTATTATGTGTATATTAATTATCTTGGTTTCATGCTATGTAAAATCGCGTGCAATGAATATTAAAGTTTTGACAATGTGAATGGATTTTTGCAGGTTTTAAGGCCCAGGTCATTGCATCCGCCGAGTGCACAACTAATGAGGATTGTTCGGATTGGAGAAACTTTCCTGATTGTCCTTCATATTGCTATCAAGGAGTATGCAAATGTCCTCCTCCGGGAAAAGGAGGACAATAACTTATGTTTGATAAAAAAAATATGTTATGTTGAGGCTCATGGTTATTCAAAACAATAATTTTATGCCTTTAAATAAATATTTATTGTAATAAGAGGTTGAAATGTTGAGATAATTAAGTATCAAATATATCTTCCTAAAAAACATTCTTGTCTTAAGATTTGAGATTTTTTTTTTAAGATTTAATTTACGGCTTTGTCTAGAACAAGGGTAAATACACGCTTCATTAACGATATTAATAAAAAGGCCATCATTATTAAGAATGAAAGAGAAAAGTGGGAAAAAACCAACAAGAATTTAGTGTTAAATAGTCTAACTCTAGTAGATGAATTGAATATTGTGAAAACATTGGATATAGATCAATCATCATAATTTTGAAGATTTATTCTCTTAAGGATAATTGGACTGAGTGAAAGGCGTTTATCCAGTGGAGATGGGCTAGGAATTGAAAAGAGTTGAAGATCAAGGCATTTTAAAGACACACTGCACTCTCATGCTTCAAGCTCGGTGTATTATGGACTTATTGACTGACCGAGACCCCCCACTCTTGGGAGGGACTTGCCCAGGGTTAGTGAAGATCATGAGGAGTAGAACTTGCCAGGGGCGGGGGAAAAGACTTATGAAGATAAAGAATACACTTGGGATGAACGCTAGGGGGATCGTGACATGTAAGGGAGTTGGGCCGAGAGTGTTAAGGCCCAACTAGCCCCATTAGTGAATAATGATAGGATTAGGGCTCCGTGTAACCTCCCTTAAAAAGGGGACTTTATGATCATTGTAAGGACTCTTGGTATTTTATCTAAACGATTAGGTTATTACCTCACACTTGCTATGCTAAGGTTTGGGGCCTACACCCTTATTGAGTGTTGATTCCGAAACATTTCAGCGCCGTCTATGGGGGTCAGTAAATTTTCGATTTCTAGATCACGTGTTCGAACTTAGTGCTTCTCAGAGCTTAGAATTTTTCTTTCAGTCATAGAGACTCAACGTCGTCAGCGTAGGGTTTCTCCAGAACGAAAGTGCGTTTCGCCACCCCAACGATTCGTGTAGCCAGATTTGGCAGGGGGAGTAATGTACAGTGTCGAGAGTCGAGATCTGGGGCCCATATCTGTGTTCTTTTTGTTAAGATCTATGTATTCCTCAACCATTAGGACCACCTCCACCACTTCCGCCACCACCTCCACCCCCGCCTCCACCTCCTTCGCCACCGCGGTTAGCAACCAGCGAGCATGAAACGCCACCACCTCCACCCCCACCACCACCACCATTGGTTGTCACCCAGGAGGACTGGGCTAGAATGATGCACAACATCAGAGACATTCAACGCCATAATGAGCATCTGCAAGCTCAGTTGGATTATTTACGCTATGAGCGTGCTTATCAGGAGGATGGCGTCCGTGAGGTGAAGAACGTGGTAGAGTTCCGACCTTTCTCCGTGGCGGTTGAGAATGTGGCGATCCTGAAGAATATGAAGGCTTTACCTTTGGATTCTTACAGTGGCGATACAGATCCAAAGGACAATCTTTTATACTTCAACACTAAAATGGTCATTAGCGCTGCTTTAGACGATGTGAAGTGTAGAATGTTTCCCTCAACTTTCAAGTCAACGGCGATGGCTTGGTTCACCACTCTCCCCCCTAGGGTCTATTTCTAACTTCATGGATTTCTCTTTGAAGTTCTTGGTGCAATTATAGGCGAACCAAATTCAGAAAGTAACGATCAATGACTTGTTCAACATTCGCCAGAGGGAGGGTGAAATTCTCAAACACTAAATGGCGCGCTTTGTAGCTACGTCAGTGAAGGTTGAGGTCACAATGCCTGATGTATGTGTCGGGGCGTTCAAAAATGCTTTACGACCTAGATCTTTAAATAACAAGTTGAGTCAGAAGCCGACAAACACAATTACCGAAATCCGTGCAAGAGCTCATATGTATATCTTGGAGAAGAAAGATGATGCATTGAAACGCTTGAGGGATGATGTTTAGGAAAAGAAGGCCGCACCATCACGGTCTTTAATAAGGGATCGTAGCGAGAAGGTAAAACAGCGAAAGACGAAAGCGCCACAAGTGGCGAAACAATCACGACAAGCTCCATATAACAATAATCAATAAGGAAATTACAACTATTGTCGCCCTTGGAAACAGCAAAGCAACGCGCCATGGCGGGAAGAAGCAAGTCTTGTGCTCAACACCAATTTGGCGAGCATTTATCGCGAAACTAAGGATACCAATATGATTCGTGATTCGGAGATGCCTAAGCGCGTGCCAAGGAATGTGCATATGAATAAGTGGTGTGAGTACCACCGCGCGGTAGGTCATGACACGAATGATTGCTACACACTGAAGCGGGAGCTTGAGAGGTTGATAAAGGCGGGGTACTTGGGCAGGTTTGTGAAGAGGAATGATCACCAATAAGTATAAAAATTAATTAAAAATTACATGTAAACATGCCATCTCAGCACCGCTGCACACTTGGAAATGTTGGCCTGAGCCGCCTCTCAGGCGAGGACCAATTTCAGTTGATGCCCTAACCATGGGGACTATTTTCGGGCTTTACTCTGATGAGGGACCAATACTAGAACTCGGTCATAATTCAGGGACCAAAAGCTTAGTTAACCCTAAAAGAAACAATGAATCCATTATAACTTAATTGACTTATACTAAGTAAATTATGTTTGAGCCTTTTAACTAGATAAACATTATTAATAGAAGAAAAAGAAAAATTACCAATCTTTCCTATACCCACAATGGTACCCTTTTAGTTACCATCAAAATTTATTGTTCCAATCTCTCTAGATTAAGAGGTACAAGATTATAGACTTTTCTCCATTCATGTGTCATGAGTAGCCACTGCCTGGGCACCATTGTTGGAGTTTTCTTTGTCCTATTAAGTACATCTGTTTTGGATAAATCATGGTCCTAGGTACCAAATGGACTTCGGTCCTTTCTTATTAGAGAGTCATCTAGGTTTCTTTTCTATTCTCATGAGAAAGCACCCAAACTAGAGTTAGCTCATAAAATCTAGTAGGGCAGAGGTCTGGTTCAACTTCTTGAGGAACAATGCCCATAAGCTATCCCACCTAGAACCAAGTGCTCGCTTGACCCCTATAACTATTTTGTTCCCTATTCCAAACACATTGTGAAATGTGTGTGGATTGAAGATGCAACAGCTCCGGATTATTCGTTCTAGACATAATCATCTTTCCCCCAAGAAAAAAAACCTAGCAAATTGTTGACAAAGAAACCTGAGAGAGATTTAGAAATGTGAGTTTGAGACTGAGAGAATGGAGAATTTGAGAAAATTCGGCGATCCTTATGTAGGCCACAAACGGTTTAGGATCGTAACAAAAATATAAAGAAATTTCCTGATGTGAGGCGCCTTCAATACTCGCCTCAACTAAGGTGCCTTTAAATTCCTGCCACCTAACGTATGGCAACCTTTAACCACACAGAACACACCTCAATTGAGGCGATTTTAACACTACCACTCGACAACTTTTTGCAGCTGCACAATTGAAAACGATGTAACTCACCTGAATCTTGACAATTTCCAACAAAACCAACTCATATGAAATGAGACGATTTATTTCGAAGAATGCCACGTACGCATCCTATGTGTCAAAACGTGCCCCCAACATGGTAAATTGTTTTCTTTTCTAAAATTAAAATATGAATCAAAGGGGTACTTCTTTTTGAAACATTGAAAAGGGGTGAATGGTCACTTCCGTCCCTAAAGTTACAAGTGTCGGGCATATTAGTCATTTTTCTATGGAAATGTCGCCCGTAGTCCCTGATGTTGCAAAACGTCAATCACGTTAGTCCCTGAGTTGGCTCCCGTCAGTGAACATTAACGGGAAGAGTGATTTGGCACGTTAAGTGCTCAAGTGGACTTGCCACGTGGATCTGAGCACTTGTTTTTTCTTTTCCATTTAAATTTAGACATTTCCACATCATTAAAAATAAAATAACTAATTAAAATAAAACATAAGCAAAAACTCTTTTGATTTTTCTCCTTTGTTCTTCATCTTCCTGATTTGTTCTTTATCTCATCCTCTTCATCTTCATCATCTTCCTTTGTTCTTCATCTTCCTGATTTGTTCTTTATCTCATCATCTTCATCTTCATCATCTTCCTTTGTTCTTCATCTTCCTTGATTTGTTCTTCATACCAAACCCCATAAGATTTCCCCTAAAACCCAAACCCTACAACAAAATACCAAACCCTAAATCAAAACCCTACAGCAAAATACCAAACCCCCATCAGATTTTCCCCAAAACCCAAACCCAAAACAACAACTACAGGAAGAAATCCAACCAAATCTACAACGTGAAGAAGAAAAGATGAAAAACTTTGAAGCTTTCTTAAACCCAAGTAACTTCTCCTCTATACCCACAATCCAAAACCCATCACTTCAACACCTTGTTCTATCCTTTACCAGCCACCATGCTAACCCTAATCCCTCCAACTTGGATGTCTTGGTTCAAAGCTATGACCATCAACGAGTTATGAGTCTCCATCCAGGTTCGAATCGATCTCTGAGCTCGGGTCCAAAGGCTAATTGCGAGATGAAGGAGGGAGATCTGATTCTGGGTTTGAAGTTCCTCCTTCTATCTCTCTCGATATCTTTTTTGGGTTGAGAATCATGGGTTTCTCTATTTTCATTTTTTTGATGTGCTTAGAAGCTGAGAGAGATGGAGATCTTACGAGGGAGATGATGCAAAGATGTGATGAAGTTATGAAAAGTGAGGAAGAAGGAGATGATGCAAACTTTTTCTGTAGGCTTCAACTAATTTTTTTTTCTGGTTTCTTCACCCATGATCTGCCTCCTACGTAATTATTATTGATGATGTTGATGTTGTTGTTGGTATATTAGTGTTGTTATTTTCAAATCGTTTGATCTGGATTTTGTTTGCTATTGTTTATTGGTTTTTAGAACACATGGAAAGCTTGGGAGTGAGGAGGAAGATATGATGGAGAGATTGAAAATTTTATGATTTGGGGATTTTGGGCAATGACTAAATTGAAGTTTTTAAGTTTTCCATAAATTTTCCAATATTTAAATCCATGTGGAAATTCCACTATGGCACATAACGTGCCAAATCACGCTTCCCGTTAACGTTCACTGACGGGAGTCAACCTAGGGACTAACGTATCAGGGACTACGGACGACATTTCCATAAAATAAGGACTAATATGCCCGACACTTGTAACTTTAGGGACGAAAGTGACCATTCACCCCATTGAAAAGAGTGTTTTCCCAATGAAGCACTACCAAAACCCAATGGTGAGTGAGAGAAGGAAAGAGCAAGTGATGATGGGTTGGACTTGGACTTGGGTGCCAAACCAAAGACAACGGTTGAGAAGATGGAAGAAAACTCGTGTATTGTTCGCAGCATTCCTCTGCTGCATCTCCTTCTTTCTCTTCACTCCCAAAATCCCACGTTCTCTCAACCACCATCGATTCGCAGACTTGCGCAATCTTCTCGGTAACTGCTCACTCACTCACTCACTCTCTGAAATTTCCATTTTTCTTGTTTTCGATGATTTGAGTTTCTGGGTATTGCACAGGAGTGCCCAACACTTTGAATGTGATCACAAATTTCCCATTTTTGGTTGTGGGTGTTCTCGGCCTTGTTCTCGCTCTGGAAGGAGGTGTTTTCAACATAAGGTTACTTCTCATGATTCCCCTATGTTATGATCGTTCTAACCACATTTAATTTGATTTGCATGATTAGATTCTAACAGTGTTTGTTGTTGTTCTTAGTTCTCAAGCAGAGGTATGGGCTTGGGTGCTGTTCTATGCTGGAATTCTTGGGTATGCTTTTGGCTCTACTTATTACCATTTGAAGCCCGACAACAATCGTGTGTTGTGGGACATGTTACCGGTTAGTATTACATATTTACATGCATATCTATATATGTTTTTAGTGTTTTTGTTATTCTTGAGCTTTATATATTTTCCTTTATCTAATTGTTCTGTCTGTTAGTACATGTTTTGGAAAACATTCTACAATTGATTCTAAAGGCAGAATTAATTCTGAGGAGAATAAGTAGTTTCTGATTGATAGAATTGATTTTGAGGAAATAGAAGCTGATCCAAACATGCTATTAGTTTATGATAGATATAAGCAATTTCAAAATGAAAATGACCTAATTAGTGGTATGCATTTTCTCAATTTTCAGATTAAAACTATCATGCCTTACAATGCAAGGGTACTTCTTGTTTTCCTACCCATTTTTGGTGAATAAGAAGCTCATTGATTTTGTCAATGGCAGATGATGGTGGCATACTCCTCACTTTTCTCTAGTTTGGTTGTTGAGAGAATCGGCAAGTGCATTGGGTTGTGTTGTATGTGTGCACTCCTTTTGTCTGCCTTTATTTGTGTAATTTATGAACGGTTAGTTTTATTTTTTAATAACTTCGTACTTATTCTCTCTTTGAAATGTTATACTTCAAGGTGCTAAACCTGTAACCAAGTTTTACGCTGAATTATGTATGCATAGTTGGTTGGTTGCAGACTTTGCGATGATATTCGGCTCTGCCTGATGTTCCAGTTTATTCTTCCTCTAGCTATTGCAGCAGTATCATTAGTGTATCGCTCCAACTATACTGACTCAAGATATTGGCTTTCATCAATAGGTATGCTTAATGCATCAGACTTCTGTAACTGCTATTTACTTATAAGTTTCAAATATTTGATGAATAAGTAACTTATGGAGGCAGGCAAGGTTTTATACACTTCTAGTATATTAAAACAGGGGGAATTGGATTTTTCTATGTTTGTAAAATTAATTGAATGTGGAGCAATTCAAAGCAACTAAAGTTACAGCTTTGCTTGGTTCGTTTTAATCTATTTATAATGTAATCTGTACTGGGATTTGTCATGGTTGCTGTAATGAAGTTTACTAGATAAATAGAAGACTCCATAGAAGAAGTGAACTTTTCTTATCAAGCACTTTTGTTTCTCTATTTACTTACTTGGGGACGGGTGAATATCTACCAAACTGACTTAGATTGTTTGATGAGAAAGAAGCTTTCATTCACTTTTTAGGCACACTGACTGAAGTTCTGATTCTTAGTAGCAGTTACTATTATAGTTTGCTTATTGATATATATATATATATATATATATATATATATATATATATATATATATACACCCTTAATAACAGGGGTGAAAATTTCATGATTTAATATAAATCTCAACCTTGAATTTTTCACCCAGTTTAAAGGGTTTACCAAACTGAACCTTAAGGAGAATTTTAATATAATTTGAATTGAGGCTATTTATGTGTACTTCTGAATGGGTCTCGTGAGAACTGTTTGGTTGGAATAGTAAGATTGAGCGTATGATATCAATGGCCCGAGGTAGAGCACTCAATGGGTTTTCTTTGGTTAAGCTGAAGAATCAAGGTTTAATATTTTTGCTGACTTTTGTAAAAAAACATAGATCTTATTAAAGAAGCTGAAGAGCCAAGAGATCATCTTCTCTGTCATTATACTCACATGTCAAGGAAATTTTAGTTGAATTGAAAATGGTGATATGGCTTTTAAATTTTGTAGATTGATTTGGAATCTACTTTCTTGATGTATATGCCCTAACTTGAGGTAGGTTTCAGGGCTTGACATGATGTTAATGTCATGTCTTACTTTTATGGTCTTGGGAGCAATGTTGTCAAGATCGCGATCTAGATCGTAGGATCACCTAAAATCTTGCAATCAATGGGCAAGTTTGCAATCTAGATCGCATGCAGGATCTTGAATTGGAACGGATCGTCGCTAGATTGCGATCTTTAAGGGCGGGGGGGGGGGGGGATCGTGGGATCCTGATCCTAATATGATCCTGAGGCGTGATATCTATTAGAGTTTGGGAGGCTTAACTCAACCTAAAAGCTAGCTCAAGAGTTGAGGATTGCTCTACCATTTATAAAGGCTATCTATGCCATATCTCTAGCCAATGGAGCGTGGAATTTGCAGGACTGGACATCTGCAGGGTTGCCCAAATATGGGTGGTCTCCACCAACAAACGGATCTAGGATAAGCTCTGATACCATATTAGAATTTGGGAGGTCTATCTCAACCCAAGGGCTAGCTCAAGAGTTGAGGGTTGCTCTACCCTTTATCAAGGCTATCTATGCCATATCTCTAGCCAATTATGACTTCTCACAATTTCAAAGTTGGGATTTAGGGTTTCAGCCATCCATTTGCTGTCATTAATCGTGGTTCGCCTCGGGAAAACCTAAAATCGTATCTCACCTCTGCCTATATGATGTTCACACATGAGAGCACCATCATTCGTCGTTTACGCCGTGGATCCCCGCGTGCAAATCTCTTTGTCTTTGAGGATCTCTTTCCTTGTTTTTGTACTTCTCTCATCTTTGAAGTGTTGGTCCTATGATTTCTTCTTATTCTCTCGTAAGCGTTATGTTTAGCGTTAGGGTGGGAGTGGTAGCTCTCTATTTTTTGTTGTCAAGGAGTGGTATTTCTCTTGTCTAGTATAGTTGGGCTTTTGTTTTTGGTCGAGTGTATTGTTGGGCTTCGGAAATATTCTGTTCTTTCAGGTTTTTAAGGGTTTTGATGACTTATATTATGACTTTTGTGATTTTATAGTTATGATTTTTATTTAAGTTTTCTCTAATGAAGTAAATCATAAGTTATTTTCTTATGTATGTGTATTTGTATAATTTCGCATTTCTAGTAGGATCTTACCATTCAATCCCGATCCTACGATTTATAATCTTCCCCCCCCCCCCCAAAATCCTGGATAGGATCCTGATCTTGACAATATTGCTTGGGAGTATGTTCTGATTATTAGGTGTTCTTTCTGAGTTAGGGATTTTGACCTGTTCTGAATGAAAACTTCCAATGATTCACTCATGTAATCTGACTCCTAGTTTTGTGCAAGCCTGGGTTTTGTTCTGTCCACCATGCTTAACTATCACCCCTGATCATAGAAGGCTTGTTTTGGATTAATTTTGGAAAAGTTTGCCTATAAAGGCCTGCGCCATAATGTCGTAAGAACAATTCTTCGCTTTCTTTTATTTACCTTATACATCAGCCAGCAACCTAGCACCTCTTAAAAGTTACCGACCTATCCACTCCTTGGTGTTGGGCTGTCCATTAAGGGTATACATTTTTAGGAAAGCCTCGTGTGAATAATAGGGTAAGGCTGCTTAAAATAGACCAAGTGGTCAGACCCTTACTCGAACTCTGTGCATAGCGGGAGCTTTGATGCACCGGGCTGCCCTTTTTTAAAGCGGCTGTTAAATTGCTGTTTACATGAGTCTATCATATTTATCTTGCTGTTAAAAAATTTCCCTACACTATTTATTTATCGAGTTACTTTGAAACCTGAAGTTCATGTCACAGGGATTTATCTGCTAGGGAAATTTGTAGCTGTTGTGGACAGGAAACTGTACCGTGTAAATAACTACGTTATCAGTGGGCATTCTTTGGAACACTTGTGCTTAGCACTGATCCCATTTTTACTTGGTGTTATGCTTATCTACAGAGAACCAAAGCTTCAAAGGTATTTGATGATAAAATTTGATAGTTCTTTGGTTCTTTCTAGAAATTGATGTCACAAATTGTCCCTTGTATTCTGTTTTTCTTTTTCAATTGACAATTTGGACACTCTTATATACATTAGTCGGATTGGTGACAGATTAGGAGATTCTAAAGATCGGCCACGGAGAGGTGGAGAAAAGAATTGACAAATGTGCTTATGTGCAAATGCTCCTGGATGCCTGAGACATTGCTGTAAAAATTTTACGGTAAAATCAACTGAGTGAATGAAAACAACGCCCAATGGGGTCAAATTTGATGGAATTCTCTTCCATAACTTGTTGATGTAGCAAGTTTGGCTGTCTACTGGGGTCAAATTTCCTCTAATTTTTGCATAGATTGCTGGTTTATGACAGGGGGAGGGGGTAAAGTTTCTGCATAAGGACCATAGGCCTCTTAAAGAAGAGAAAGGAGGTAGAGATAAAAAAGAAAAATAGAACTTTCTCTCAGTTGTGCTATTTCACCCTCCAAAGACCATTCAGTGTATAATAGAAAACAACCCACATTTCAGGCTAAGCATAAGCACGATTGATGCTCTTAGGAGAAAGACAAGAAAAGATTGACTTGAATTTTTTTTATTTTATTTTCCTATGTACTTGATCATTTACTTGTGAATCATGGGCCCTAAAGTGTCACAGAATATAGACATTTGTATTTACTATTGACATTTTCTTTACTACTTTTCAAATTTGACTCAAACTAGTATTTGTTGAATGTGGGAATAACTAACATCTAGAGTGTTTGTGTGGAACTGATTTTTGTAAGTTAGCACTAAGAAGGTAGTTTGTCAAAGTGATTAGAGTCAGTCAAAAGATTGTGGATTTTGTGTGTGTGAATTCTGTGTTGTCTTGACCCGTAAATCTAAGAGGTAAGCTAAGCTAGCAACATATTTTCTGTTTCCCTTCAACATATTACTTGTGATTTGTTATTTTAAAAAAAAATTCAACATACTCTTTTAAAAGTGACCAATTTTTGAATTGTTTTTTCTTTGTGAAAAATGAATTTATCACATTGATAGGGCTGTGTAAAATAACCAATTCTTCGAACCAATACAAAAACTTAACTAAACCATTCTAAAAAATTCCAGCCCATTTAGAAATCTTCTTAGACTGATCCATTTTATATTGAAGAAACAAGTTTGGATATCCATTTTGAGAAACCGGTGCGGGTACCTGCATTTTATCCAAATTCAAATGGGGAGAGGGACACATAGAAGAAGAGACGATCAGAGGAAGAAGATAGAAACAGAGAAAGGAAGAGACTTTCATATTAACAATCAACGACATACACAATAGAGTCACAATTTGACTTATATAGCCAGCTAGAGTAACTAATTCCTAACTGCCTCTCTAAAGCATGTGCATCACTCATGATTCTTTGTTGAACACTATTCTTAGTCACCACTAATTAGTTGACTTTTTACTAATCGTCGCAAAACCAGGTTGTTACTGACAACAAGTGTTTTCTAAAAAAAAGTTAACAGTGGGCATATACAGGTGATTTGTAGTTTCACGCAGTGAATCTAGTCTTGAACCCCCAATCAAGTTTCAATATCAGAGTCTTGATTTATGGGCGGTAGAACGTTTAGTTGCTTCATACGCTAAGAGAAGGTAACCATGTGCGGGTCATTAGGTGAAAGCTAGGCTCAGCTGGCTAGAGACTTCATCTTAGTTATGAATCCTCATGATGGTCATGTTCCCCTCCTCTTGGTGGACGCTATAGGGATTAGTTTCGCTCAATCTTAGCTTGCCTTAGGTGTTTTATTGTCTTGTGTTTTTTTTTTCTTAACCTCTTGCAGCAAAAAGAAATCTTATTGATCAGACAAAGTCCAATCAAATCACTCGGGGAGAGTGTGTTGAGGATGAGAGACGGTAAAAGGAATGAGTGGAGTGGTCGAGATGAGGATCCTGACCGTGGTAGGTATTCTCCTGGCGGTTTTGGTTCCTAGTTGAGGCGTTGTGCCGGAGGTTGTTATGCATGTTTGCACTCCAAAGCTTAAGTTAGCAAGGGTGAAACAAATGAGGAAATAGTGGAGAAGTTAGTTACCTTTGTTCATGTTTAGGTCCTCCTTATATAGACAAGGGTTGGGGCATGGCGCACGAGGTTTGGTCTACCGGGTATGACACTTCCCCTTTTAACCGAATGACCAATAACTGCTTGGATTGTGGTTCTGCGTTGATTGTGTGAGGTGCAGCTTCCTTGAGCACCGTATTTTCGGCTTGACGAGACATGCGGACAAGATGGATTGAAGGGACGTTTTCATAGTCTTTGGGCAACGTATGTTCCGATTGACTAGTATCAGTCAGAGTCGACCTCTGAAACAGTAGCCCCTTAGCTCTCGTGTTGGCGTAGCTGATAGGTAGAGATACTAATGGTATGTTTGGTTGGAGGGAAAAGAAGAGAAAGGGAAGGAAAGCACAGTTACCTAGAATCCTTCCTCTGTTTGGTTTATTATAAAGAGAGGAAAGAATGGTAAAAAAGACATGGGGCCCACACAGAAAACTTTCCGCTCAAAACGGACGGAAAAGGTGAAAACACATGAATATTTTGTGTAAATGACAGTGGTGCCCCTGGAAATATGCTTCATTAATTTTTCTAAAATAACAGTGTTCCAATCACCCCCACGCCTTGATCGCAACCTTTTCTACCTTTTTTTTTATTGTCCCTTTTCTACCATTTTCAGATGTTAATTGTTAGGTTTAATTTTTTTTTCACAACATTTCAGTTGCTATTTGTAATTCTATTTTATTTGACGTAGTTAATCTTTTCTTTTGGCTTTTCTTAGTACAGATCTTTAGCTAGCTGTTAAATAATAATAATAATAATATAATATTATTTTAATTGTTATAATTGAAATAGAAAATTATAAATGTATATCATCATAGTAGTATAGTACTTAAAATGTAAATTTTTAATTTGTTCACATATAAAAATTTATATATTAAGGGTAAAATAGTAATTATTTGTCATAATTCTTTTCTTTTCTTTCACTATATTCTCTCATACCAAACAACCTAAAAAATCATCTCACTTTCCACTCTTTTGTTTTCCTTTCCCTTTCTTTTTCTTTTCCTTTCTTTTCTTTTCCTTTCTTTCACAACCAAACATACCCTAAGTATCGTGGGTGAACAGTATTATCGAATATAGTCAAATCGACCTCAAAACACTTATTTTCTTCCCTTTTCCTCTTCTCTATTTTTCTTTTATTCTCTTTTGTTAACTTTTTTCTATATACCGATTACTAAACATACCGTTAGTGTTCATAGTTACTGCGACCCGATGCTCTTTCTCATTAAAAAAAGAAAGAGGATCTTCCTTTTTTCCATTAAAAAAAAAACATCCTCAAGAAGCAAAGAAAGCTCTCGTGACAAACGTAGGTGGCAAAATGTGAGGATAGAAATTCGAAGATAAAATCGAAAGGACAGCCATCAAATCTAAATCTGAGTTTAGCTAAGTTCCAAGTTGGATGTCTCTATCTATCCACTGAATAAAATGAAGAAAAAAAATACAGAAAAATAGTGTGTGTTGTATTATTGTAGAACCAGGAAGAAACAGATGTACAAACACCGGACCCCAATAAAAAATTAGTGTATACCTAATGTAAATATAGACCACTCATGAAAAATCTGAAAAAAATGAGAGGTAAGTCTTTTTTTTTTTTTGAAAGAGAGAGGTAAGTCATAAATGTATATATAATATAGGCAAAGGCTACGGTACAATAGCGATAATGTCATGTATTGGTGCATGATAGCTTTCCCACCATTGATATAATAATAAAATATTGGACGGTTGAGATTGGAAGAATGAATTGACTACACTACCCTCTTTGCACTCTCTCCTCTTTGGTGGTACCACGAACTTAGTGGCTTGGAACGGATATAGTACTACCTAGAGGGTGCAAGGACCATCTGCAACAGCATGTAAATTTCTCCCTAATTGTGAAACAAAACACACTTTTCAGAACTGTTTGGTATGCTATGGCTTGGTCAATTTGGCTATGCCGGAAACTCGGGGGGAGAGGGGGGTGGTCGATTCTGAAGCAGTATTTGAAAGTGGCCAAATTAGGGCGTGACAATGGCTTTCCGATAAGGTGCAGGGATTCAAATTTTCAAATTATGAGTGGCAGGTGCAACCAGTGTTGTGTATCAAAGCAGCGTGTTAGCAGTATTTGGGTTGGGACTTGGAATTCTGCGAGGTGACCATGACCATTATCAATCGTTTTTTAGGGTGAGATGGGGTGTTTTGGCTGGTTACGTGAAACCTGGGTGGGTGAAGATTGAGAGTACTGAATTCCTCTCCTCTGATCTCCTCGTGACACTACTGCTGGATGATCTTTATTTTTGAATCTTCCCTGTTTGTGGCCCCTGATCTGTTTTAATTATGTTTCTTTTTACTTCGTGAATCTTCCCCTCGTGACACTAAGTGCAATGGCATAGATTATAAATTTAAGGCTACTTCAGGGGTAAATTTGTCAAAAATGGGTGATGCAATCACACACCATTTGAAAGGGTGATGCACCCTAGCCTTTGCCTATAATATAATTGTAACCAAAAGAAAAATAAAAAAAAGGGTGTATGCACTGATTAGTGCATCTTCAATCACGTGTTATTGAGCAGGAATATCCCAACAATATTCCCGATCAGTCCTTTTAAAAAATTTGCACCACAAAAGGGAAAAAAGAAATCTGGCAATAGAAAGCCAGCAAGCCATGTGTGTGTAAAATTAACTATAGGTAAGAGACAACATCTTTTGCTTTCCATTCAAGATGTATATACTAAATCTATACTAGATACAATGCACAAGCCCTTAAGGAGGACAAAAATCCGACGTGTCATTGTATGAGCACCCCTCCACGTGTCAACTTAGCGTAGCATTTTATTTGGCAGCGTTTAGAAGTCTTCGGTTCCCAGAACACGTTTACTGACCACTTCGCCCTTTTGTAGGTGCACGGATTTGTTTACTTGACCCGTTTCCTCTTCCATAGGGCAGATAGCCGATAGGTACCTACGTTTCTGATTTGTGTTAATTCCGGGTCCCTCTGGTTCAGCTGGATGTGTATGTCTTTCTCTCTCTCCATATTTGTTTTCAAATTCTGGATCTGTCTCAAAATTCTTTTCCTCTTCCTGCTCCGTGAACGAAACTCTACCCTCTTCTCTGTTCTCCCCTCAATTTCGGCATTCACCTCTCCTTCCTTCTCCGCCAACGGTTACAACTTTAACCACCCCACCATCTACCTTTGCCGGAGCCAAAGCCCCGGCACCGTCCCTGAAAAGCCGACCCAACGCTGTCCGGAGCTCGACGACTATGCTCTGCATAATCTCGATTGGAACTCCATCATGAATGACACCGGCGACATGTACTGTTACAACTTCAACTACCCCACCATCGACAACCACCACAATAACAACATCAACGGCTTAGATTCTATCATCGTAGATCTCATCCGCACCGGCGATCGCTTCGACACCAACCGGCGCAGGTGATATTGGCGTGGATCAATCAAGGCTACGAACTCCCACCGGAAAGCCCCTTCAGCGAGCGGCGTTTCACTTCAGTCCCTTTTCTCCGGTTTGAACCCGCCGCCATTCACCTCTCCTTCCTTCTCCGGTGGCGCCCGATCATGAACGGTGCTTCCGAAAAATCCATCAGTAAGATATTCTCCTCCTCCTACCTTTTGCTCATTTATCTTTGACCATTTTCTTCTCAACCTTTCTAATTTCTTTCGTTCTCTCTGAGGGTGATTGCAGAGCACTTGACAGTAGAAGAAGCTGCTAGCAGGGTTATTGAAAAGGAATTGGCAAAAATCATTGAAACAAAAAGAAAATTAAAACAAAGAATATGATATTTTAGATTATAGTTTCTGGTTTTGTATTGTGTTTTATCTTAATATATAAGTAGCTAGCTATTTCAATTTGTGGAGTCTTTGCTGTTATCTTCATGTAAAGTGATATGTGAAAAGTCTTTCTATATATGCATGGCTAATCAGATTTTGTCAGCGGTTTTAGCAACGATGGTGAATGAGTTTAGTTTTTGCATTCATTTTTCAGGGTATTGGTATTAAGGAAAGGTATTACCTTGTGCTGAGACAGAAGCTTTGAGGGTTCTTTGTGTGATCCTGTTAATTCCTCACCATGATGTTTTGTCATGCTTTATTATGTAATCTGACATTCTTAGTAAAACCTTGGTTTTTTCCTGTAAATATTGCAGGGCTTTTCCATAGGATCGAGATGCACAGATTGAAAGCATTTTGACAGAACATTGCAGATCGATGAACTCTTACATGTGATATGGACGGATCTCTAGCCTTTTCATGGATCACGAACATAGAACTTTGAGCTCCATCAGATATGGTCGGTTCATGCTTCCTGAATCTGGGTTTTGTTCAAATGAGGGGTTCGTATTATTATTTCCTTCCTTGACACAAGTTGTTTGGATTTATGGTCTTAAGCATAGTTTTATTTAGTCAACTCATATTCATATCAGCTAAATTCTCTTGCTGCAACTCTTAACTATAGTTTGCTTTGTCGAATGCTAATCATCTTGCCTTTGCTTGGGCAGCCTGAAGATCTGTATATCTCAAGACTGAGAGATCAAAGATGGTATGTCTAAAGGTCTGTTCATATAACCATGTTGAAGAACAGAAGATGAAGTAGAAAATTCGTTGTATTTACAGATATTTTCAATTTTAGGAAATTGTAATATAAAGGTGATAAAGGTGGACTGACTCTATTATTTAAAGAGGAATTTGGACCAACAAGGATTAGTTGATTACTGATAATGTTGGAGTTATTTTATCTGTCAAGTTTGGATTAGTTGTGTATTCAAATATCAATTAGATGCTCAGCCTCATGCTCATTGTCGTAGTCAAGTCTCAGAATTTTGGCTAACTTTCTTCATTTTGTGTCTACTAATTTCTTTCTGCTTCCATTCATGTATTATTTCTTGCTTTTGAATGTTTGGTTGTAGGTCTTCTCAAGGAATCCAGCAAGAATCAATATTTATTTACTTCAATGGAGTAAAATAAAAAACCTGCAAGGTTGACATAAATGGTAAAATTTGAACTTCAACTCAATTGAGTGATTTCAATTGTTTTTCTTGCCTAATATGTGATATGTGTAGTTCTAAACTTCTAATTTATATTTGAGAAGCAGTTTACTGACATGCTGAGTTCTAAACACTGCAGTTTGTTGCCTTATTCTATGAGTATATGGCTGTTCAAATACAGGTACGTTTATTTGGTCCTTGCTTGCTCTCTTTTGCTTTGTATTGTCAGTGGTCCTTAGTTTCCATATCAGTGTCATCTTACACTGATGTTTAAACTATTTTTATTTTAGTTCTATCTCTTAAAATTAAATTTATTAGCACTGAATTTTCTATAATAATATGAGAGGTTGAAATATATAGATTGTTGTTGGGAGAAGGATCATCTGTACTTCGTTTCTGACGTGCTGCTCTCTGTCTTGGTTTCCCTTGCAATAATTTGTAAGATAAAATGCATAGATGTACTGAATAGTGGCTCATATCTGCATAGTATCTATAATAGATACAAAGGACTAGCTTGGCTGTCTTCTCTATGATCTTGAAGGCTTGGCCAAGGCTTTCGCTTGCATCTGATAAGTCATTTCACGATCGATGAGGTTGGTGTTTGCTTCATGGGTATTTAACCATTTGGTTTCTTTTTCCTCCACCCTTTTTTTTCCCTTTCTATAATCATGTCAACCCTCTTATGGCGCTGTCTTCTCCAATTTTTTGAGAAGATTTTGAATTTTGAATTTCTCGCGGTTCTCCAATTTCATTTCAGACCATTTTTAATCTATAAAATGGAGGCTGCAGAAAAGCTCTCTTGCTCGCTTGCCTACTCCACTGCCGCCTGCCGCCCAAGATGTTGTTTTTGTTCATTCTGATTTTGAAGTGTTGAAGTAGAGTTTGTGAAGGTAATAAGGATAATATAGTCAAAGAATCAATGTTTCACCAACTTTAATTTACCACACACCCTTGAAATAGTTCTCATGGATGCCAAGCTATGTTTAAAATTCATATTTCATTTTTTACTGGGTACACCTAAGACATACTTAATTTTCTGGTCTATCATAGGGAAATAAGATTCACGCTACCACCAAGAAGAAATGGTAAGGACATAATTCAAATCCATGAGTTAGAGATAATTGATATTTTGGACATATTCACTTCCTCTACTCATGGCTTTCGTTTCTGTTTCCATTCCACTGCATAATTCTTTTCTAAAATCTTGATATCTGCTGTGAATCCAGATCCAGATGGATGAGATTAATACACTATTTTATCGGTTAAGCCCGTACCTATGTGATTTTTTATTATTAGTTTGTAATTTCAGATGCTAACTTAATACATTGTTCCCAAACTCTTATTTTCCTTATGTTAAAATCTGAATCATGTATTAGACTATTCCTCTTCTCATTAACCATGTGTGTATTTTTGCTGCAGATGAGCCCTATGATTCATCAGGTACTATTTCTTTATCACACATTGGGTTTTACATGGTGAAAGCTGCACAAGAAGAGAATTTTAAACGGATGAACCAGTAAATATCTAGATTAACCCTTTCTTCTCATCTTCAATGTTTAAAAAGTCATTGTTTAATGGCTTTTTATTTTCTCTCTGAAATAGCATTCACCATTGCAGAAGATTCATATGCATTGCTCCTTTATGCTATTGAGTATCTATTTCTACTTATATTAAGTATCTATTTATGGTTTTCAATTTATATGAAGTTGTATGTATGTTGGAGTTAAAATATACCCTCTTTGAACAATGCCTTGCAAATACAGTTAGGAGAAAAATGCAAGATTGACCGTTCGTGATTATGAGTACATTGATGTCAACTTTTCAGGAAATGGCTACATCATTGTATGTTCCCTTGCTACTGAGTTCAAAATATCTCATCCCACATATCACTATACTTTCTTGGTAGAGATTTTACCACTGATATTTGTTTGTTAAATGGAAGAGCTGAAGCGAGTTGTGAGGCTATTGTGCAGTGCACTTAAGGGATCCATGGAAAGAATGGAGCTGCAATTAAGCGAGATGAGGAGCAGTGTTTGGAGTTGTCTTAATATAGTTTCGGATTTAGGTTCAAGTCATAGGGCCCTACGGTCACTGTGAGATAGTTTGTATACCAATTAGTCAGTTATGTGTGTATCAATTTGTTGATCTTTGGTCCGTTTTGTTGACCTTTTTTCAAATTGTCAATTTGTTTATCATTGTCACGGTTGTCCAAGGATATATTCCTTTCCCTGGATGACTACCAAAGTGATGAAGTAATTAATTTAATAATCTAATCAAGAATGCTTAGAAAAGATTGTGGCCTATCGATTATTACATGTTGTATATCGGTTATTTTTAGAGGTTTGCAGGTGATTTTTCAGTATGTCATTTTTTGTTTCTAAGCATATTAATACCAATTGAAAATATGTCCAAGCTTTGTTTTGATTTATTTATTAGGTTAATCCTCATATTAGTCGTGGTGTTTGAGTCGCCGTCTAAACTAAGTCCCTCCCCCGAAAAAATGCAAAAGTGGATCCTCGCATTTGTTGTTGTCTATCATGATCTGGATTACTGTTGCTATTTTACTTATTTTCCGATGTCATATGTTGAACAAGTTGCTATAACATCTGGTTTGTTGCCCACAATTTCTCAATCAGGAGTTGTCATCTTATATATATGTAAGGAACATTTTGTAGAAAAAAAATTTAGGAAACATAATCACCGTGCAAAGCACGGGCTTAGATACTAGTTAGACTACAAGACATCAAATATATTCCTCATATTCGTGACTCGTATCTTAACTTTCTTAGTAATTGAGTTAAAAGACATCATTTCTTTTTTAATTAATACTTTCAATCGATCAACTTTAAATAATATGAGCATATCATCATTAAATTAAGAGTTTAATGAATATGCACTGTTTTACCCATTGTTAACGGGAAGACCTTTGTTATGTATATTATGATTATATATTTTACAAGGTGAGCTTTTTGAAAGACATCGTCATCGGCCTACTTTCTCGAACCATGATTACTATATTTGATCAATTATACAAAAAACAAAGAGGATCACAACAATGGACTTCTGGTCGGATATATTTATAGTACACCAAATCCTCGTAAAGAGGTAGGTGTAGAACATACTTTATATCTCTAAGTCATCTTCTCTGAGTCTTAAGGATCCATGTCATAATAATAAGATTTATGTTTTCAAAAAGAAAGGAAAAGAGTTTAGAAAGACATGGTTATTAAAACACACTTATATTATTGTGAGTAGAAAACTTGATATCTTGCAAATGAGGAGGAAAGCACCTTATATAAGCAAGGGAGCTCAAATAAACAAAATATATGACATCGTCATTTACATGATCAACATTCTAGTGGACGCTTACATCAACATTCTACATTATTCTAGTGGATGCTTACATCAACATTCTACATTATTCTAACGGACGCTTACATCAACATTTCAAGCATCTAGAATTTATATTATTCTTTTATATAATTAGTGACTGTATTTCCAAGGTTTGTTCAAAGTCACATTATCAATAATTCACATAGTCATGAACTTTCATTTTCATTTTTTTTTTTTACTTTTCCATCACTTCTACAAACCCTTCACCATCGTTGTTGGTAAAGGTCCTCATCAGCATTGGTGCCCAACAAAAACAACTGCATCAACATATGTGTAATGATATATACACACTTCTCCACTTCTTTTCTACCTTCATTTTTATCAATTTCTCTTTTCTCTATCAATCAAATCACCTATCACATTTTTACTTTCTCTCCCATTTCTTCCTATCTCTCTTCCTCCACATCTCCACACCTCAAAGAAGATATAATTATTCGTTTACTCTTGTCGAATGTTAGATGGAGATTTGAATGGATACAGAGGCGCAAGCTCTCAAGGTTGGGATCAGAGTCACATGAGATATGGGGGGCCAACTGGAAAGTTGTCTTCGTTTCTTTCTATCACTCTTGCTGTAAAGTTGAAGTAGAAGTTCACCTTTTTAGTTATTGTTTTAGATTTTGCTACTGTATGTTAGATGGTGATTTGATTACTAGTCATTTTCGAAAAACTCTAGGATTAAAAAATTCAAACCTATTTTAGCATGTGCGGTGGTGACATCACTTGGACCAACCACACCCCTGTTGAGTTGTTGATATTTATTTCAACAATTCTTTCATCTCATTTTCACTTAGTTTTTTCTTTCTATTTCTCACATTTTTTTTTGCAATGTGTACATTAAAAAGTTTGAGGTTGTTATTGGAGAATTAGGACAAAAAAACCTTGAATTCAGAAATGTTTTCTGCAGGAAAAAAAAAGATGATTTTATTGTTGTCACTTCTCCCCATTTAGGTTGGTACAGTCTGAATTCTATTATATACCAATCCTACTACAAATTTTATCTGGGGAAAACTGATCATGTTTAGGTCCATCTTTCCACCACACAGAATGTGGAAATAATGCAATTTGTTCCTGAAAAGTGGGAAGATCATGGGGGTTGCTTTGACACATCAGGAAAAGGATGTTCTTGTCTCAAACTTGCACTGAACATCATGAGCCTTTCCTCTAAATCTTCCATGACACAATCAGAATATTCAGGTTCTGCCCTCAAAAGGAAGAAAAATCATCACCATAATATGCAAACCCAACAAAAGTACACACTATTCACTCAGATATACAAATCCCAAACTTCAGTTTTAAAAGTTGCACAGAATAACAAGTTCTTATTCGCAGCAGTAGAATTACTACATAGGCAATAACCAAAACTTCAAAGCACTTATCTGAAGTCTTAACTGACAATGTAAAAAGCATATCAATCAACATGAACTCACAGAACACCTAACTCTGACATAAGGAATTGTACTGGTGGTACCACCTTCTTCAAGAAATGAAAATATAAATTATTGAAAATTAAAATGGTAGTACTTAGGAAGACAAAAGATACCAGCTATACATTCTATGGTTTTTAAAGCAAGAAACTGCACTTGGGACCACTATAAGAGTAAATCCAGGAAACTACGCGACGAAGAATGAACAGAAAGCAACAAGAAGCTCTTAATCTTAGTATACCATCCTTGATATGTAAGTTCAAAAGTGAAGCTTCTTTTAAAGTTAAACAAACATAATTGACAATGGTGTCTGCTAACAAGAAATCGTCAAGCACTCATTGTACAAACCAAACAACATGAATGAACTTCAAAGTCTTAAACAAAAAAGCAAAACCAGCCTTGCATTTTCACAACTAGCTAGGGAGCATTACTGATACAGTGATACTAAAGCAACTCTGTAATTTAGAAACTACCAGTCTCCAACATACCTATCAAACAGACAAATACCCTTAAGGCATGAAACATCATCAGTAATACAAGCAGTCAAGCAGCCTGCAGAATGAGATGTGGCATAACCAATTAAAAATCAACAAAAATCGAAAATGAATGAACTTACATTACAAATGCAATTTTGTAACAATTTTATCCATGTCAAAATAGAAGATTTAATTACACATGCTAGTTTACAAATTCTGATAAAGTATTTGTATGTCTTTCTTTGGTCCCAGAGAAAAGGTTGCAGTTGCAGGTTATGATGGCTATGGGTAAATTTACATTAAAGAAAAGTTGTAGATAAGTTAGAATCCTCAGCACACAAATCTGCAGAATTTTTGTTACGTTGGCAATTGAAAAGAAGTTAGCATTTGGGGTATATAATTTGTATGAGAGAATACAATCGCAGTTTCAATTTGCATCTCATACCTCCCTACAAGCAAAGATCAAGGTCACACCAATCTGACCATAAAAATAAAATTAAGAGAAAGTCCACTCATAAATAACAAACTTAATCTCATAATAGAAGTAACAATTAGCAACCATCTGCTTGTACTAATCAATAAGAGTTTCAATTAAACTGAGGGGAGCAACTAAACACGAAGCTGAAGCAGCAAATAGCAAATTAAATTAACAAATAGTACACTTCTTGTTCCAAATGACATGAACCTGAACCTGGCATAACCACAAATGGTTATGTAGTAGAGAGTCCCATGGTCACATAATAAACATGTGCTCAGATCCTAGTCTCAAGCATGAAGTGCCGAGGAAAAAACACAAACAATAAAGAACTATATTAAACCACAGAAGACCAGTATCAGTAGTTTCTTTCTTATCAATTTCTGAAAGATAATTAGCTGATCCCACTACCACAGAGCTAAGACAATGAGTGATCGAAGCCTCTATTTTCTCAAAACCAAGGATTACCACCCTCAGATATCACCATTTCTTCATCAAACTGTCAATGACAGCAAAATCTCATGAAGCTTCACTCAAGTTTCCATTCAACCATGAGTATTAACAGCTTCCCAAACCAAATTCTTGGGAACAGGATTAGAAAGGTCCCGAGCCTGCAAGGCGGCGTTCCGGAGCGTCCGAAGCGTCAGCACATTGGCTTTCCAGAAGGACACACAATTATAAGGAAGATTGTGTTTCTTGCACAGATCCTTAACCAGGGGTGAAATTTTCCTGAGATGGCACCGGGGAAGCCGCGGAAAAAGGTGGTGCTCCACTTGAAACTGCAAGCCACCATGAAACCAATCCATCCAAGGAGAGCAACTGACATCAAGAGTCCCATGAGTCTGCTTCTCAAACCAATCATGAGCAGTTGGTGGACCAACATACACACTTGCTGAGAAGTGATTCAAAGTGAACTGCACATGCTGAATCCCAGTAACAGAAAATGAAACAAGCACAAACAAAACCCTCTCACCCCAATTGGGCAAGCATGAAACCAACAATGGATACCAAATCCAGAACACAAGCAACCCTGAAAGCTCCACCCATCTATTAGGCACCTTTCTCTTGGACAACAACAACATGAAAGACTGAGCAAACAAATTGATTCTAGCAAAGCACATTACAGGGTAATATGACAAATGCTGGTAACTGACTAAGAATCTAGCAACAGGGTCAAAGTTCATCTTCCTCTCATAGAAGCATGAAGTGAGTGAAGAAAAGAACCTGGAAGAAACCACAAAGAATGGTAAGTGTTGAAGATCAGGGTCAAAGTCAAGGCTGTTACAAGCAATGTGGTGAGCATTGTGGTTCCACTTCCACCACCCAATGCTGATCCCAGTGAGACAGTTCCCAGAGAGGATCTGAACAAACCGGTTGAATCTCCGGTTCACCATGATCTGGTAGTGCCCAGAATCATGCCCAATCCACCCACTCTGAATCCACTGGAACCCCATCAAGGCGGCGCAACCCACATGCACCCACGCGCTGTCGGAGAGGAGAACCCCGCTGACGCTGGCGCAGAACAGCACCGCCATGACGCAGAGCGAGATGAGCGCGCCGTGCTCCTTCTTGTCGAAGAGACCCATCTTCGTGAGCTCCGAGGCGAGGCTCCGGTAGTCGCGGGAGACGTCGGAGACGGCGTAGTCGCGGAGGTAGACGCCGGTGAAGAGGGCGGGGAGGTTGCGGCGAGCGGAGACAGGGTGGAGGGCGAGGAACGCGTCGGTGACGTCCTGGCCGGCGAGGTTGAGGAGGGGAAGCTCGCCGCCGGGGTGGTGGTTGAGCCAGTCGGAGACGTCGTAGATCTTGCCGTCGATTGAGATCCACGCGTCGCCGCGCTTGTTGTGTTGCTTTAGCTCTTCTAACGAAATGAAGGTTCTCTTTCCCGGCGATATTGCTTCCGCCATTGTAGATAGAATCGATGAATGAATGAGTGAATGAGTGAAGGTTAAGTGAAGAGTGATGATTTTGTAGTGTGAAAAATTCAAAATATAATGCTGAATATGGTAAAATTAAAATAATATTCGAATCTTTTTGTATGGTACTAATCATTGATAAGTTAAATTTGGTGCAGGGCCCATTTAAAAAGTTTTAAACACTTGTAAACTTTAAATACCATGCAGTTTCAATGTAACTTAGTTTTACAGGATATAACAAATCACAATATGTCACTTACAACTTCGAAGGAATAATAACATTCGTTTTAAATTTTAACTACAATGATGATATATTTTTTATTGTGGCGGAATTTAATTGCATGATTGTGTAAAACAAAAATTATGTTAGTAGCGCACTATTTTTCTGGTCTCTCAACACTATATATATTTACATTTTAATTTCAAAAGTTGAATATTTCTTAATCGATGAACTCAATAAAGCAAAAAACCTTGTGAAAGAAACTTGGTTATAAGTTTTAAGAACCAAGAGCTTCACATGAGCCTTCTCCAACCAGCTAGCTTAAGAACCCAAACCTAAGAACATTGGTTGGAGATGCTCTTAGTTAACAATATTTTTGTTATTTATATTATAGTAACAGTAAATAAAATAATTATTCACTAAGGGTAATTAATAACAATTAATTAATTTTAGTTGACGTTAAATTAAATATATGATCGTTTATAAAAAAAATGTAAAATAATTAAATTTAATAGAATAATCACTTTAAAAGAATATATAGTATATAAATTTTAATTTTAATTTTTTTTATACACATTCTATTCAAAAGAAATTTTGATATAATTTGTACGATCCATCTGAAATAAAGATTTAAGAACCTCCTTCTATGTGAAAGGGCCTTCAAGAACACATGGGCGGATCTACATTGAGGCCAGGTGTGGCTTTAGCCACACTGGTTTTTTTATTTTTTTTTTTAGAAAAAATTTATATACCATGGAGTGTAGTGTTGCAAAATAACAAACCCAAATTCTATGTCACTGGAATTGGACCAAAAAGGCTATTACAGCTCAGATCCAATCGTTCTAATGTCTCCAATTTACCAATACTTGTCGGAATTGCTCCATTTAAGTGATTATTTTTCAGCGCGAGAAAACTAAGCTTCCTTAACTTTCCCAGTTCAGTAGGTATACTCCCAGTAAGCTCGTTATAATTAAGTTGCAAAACCGTATCACTTAACAGATTAGAACAATTTTGAGCTATCTAATCTATAAAACAAAGAAAGGAAGAAAGAAGTTCAAGACTGTACTTTTACAACTTGCAAAAAGATGAGACAACCGAATATTCACATGACAAGAAAAAATAGTAATGCATCAAACTAGAGCTTAAAACGATGGTAAATGAAAATAATTATTAATACACGCTGAAAAGGGGAAGAACATGAGAATTTGGGTTTGTTATTAATTATTTTTCACTTTGCTTCTTTTATTATATTTCGTTGTAAGCTTAGTCCTTCTTGGAACCTAGTCCTTATTGGACTGTAAACTCTTATATTTCCATGAGAAACTTTCTCTCATGGTTTTATTTATAATATTTCTCTTTTTTGAAAAAAAATATTTTCAATACATTTTAGTCTATAATTTCTTTTATATTTAGTCACACTGGTATGTAAGGTATGGATCCACCCCTGCAAGAACATCATGATTTATGAAAAGCCTTTTGTCCACAAGAGAATTAGCCTCCGTAATTCCTGAAGGGTTAGAAGATGGAAAAAAAGAGTCTCCAAAACTGTTGCAATATCCTTCTCCTCATCAAAGACATTCTCGCATTCTATGATAATAGTTTCTCGTACTTTATAGTAACATTATGAAAAATATTATAACCTAGCTATTGTGAGGGGAGGGGGGATAACGATTATCACATAATAATTGTTCCATATTAGATAGAGAAAACTTATTTAGTGTTGTCAAAAAATTTGTTGGATAATGATATAGGGCACGAGAATGTATGCACGATGGGAGCACGAGGTTGTTTCTGGCGGTTTTAAACCGCCAGAAATGTGTAACGCGTGTGGTTTTTTCTAGCATAACAAACTAGTAGCAGTTTAAAACCGCCAGAAATGTGTAAACCCTACGATTTTTTCTGGCACCTCAATTTAGTGGCAGTTTAAAACCGCCACTAACTGCTTCTTGTGCACCTTCGTGCCCAAACCTATCGGGCTAAATAGCACTGCTCAAATTTGTTAGCTAAAACGAACTATTTATTGCAACATGCACAAACTAATCTTGATGCACCTTTAGATAACACTTTTTGCTTGTTGCAAATACCCCTTTTGTTAAAAGGAAATTTTTGTGTGTAGTGAGACATATTTAGGATTGAAATACTTTTAATTACACAAGTATAATAAAAGGATTTCCATCCTAAGTGATAATATACCTGTTGTGTTTATTATACTTGTGTAATTTTAAATTTTTTATTATCACTTATTCTTTTGTGCACTATTTAAACATTAATTAAGAGTAAATATAAAATGTTAATTGTATAAACTTTTTCAAAATTATTACATTAATTAAATTAAATACATATTAGTATCATTTTTGTATACACTGAAAAGATAAATTTCATCCTCCAATGATTGATTCCTAGACCTTCCCCTCACCAACTTATTTCAACTCTTGCCACTTCTTTTTTTTTTTTTGGATGGGAAATCGAACTTATATTAATTTGTCCTCGGTAAAACATCCGAAGCAATAAAAGATTGGATACAAGGAGGAGTACACCCTAACTAAAGTTCATCTTGAGATACAAGTGCATGCTTAGCTAAGTAATGAGCAGTATTATTAGCCTCCCTAAATACATGAGAAAAAGAAATTGAAGAAAATAGAGGCACCATGCACTGCAACTCCTAAACAAGCAAATTCAACTCTTACCATTTGAGCTATCATTTTGAACAAACACGTATTTTTTTTCACTAAGTATAATTGTTAAGGGTAATTGTCTGGATAAAGAACGAAGAGGTTACTACTTAATTTGCTACTAAGAGCTAAGTACAAAAAAAGAAAATGAAACATATGAATACATATTTTTCCACATGTGCCACGGCCCACGGGGACCCTTGAAAACGGTAATTTTAGGATAGTTTGGCTATGTGGTTTAAGAAAAAGATTCTTAATTTCCATTTAAATCTGACATGGGGGGACATTCCATTTCAAAATCATTTTTTTTTGAACGTCATTACAAAATAATTAACGTTTATGTAATTTTGAATTCCTTTTTCTATACAAAAGCTACAACCGAGGCATAAAAGCCCGGACCCCGGAGTACTCCCTAAAACGAGGTCCAATTAAACCCGTATGGAGACAGTGAACCATGCAAATTTTTTAAGCACGAATCAAAACTATTCTGTTAGAAAAAACAATAATTAATAGTTACAGTAGATTTTAAAGAGTAGAGTAATAATAAAAGGTAAAGGGAAAGAGAGGGATAGTATACATAGATTTATCCTAGTTCGTCTCAATCCGACCGAGCTATGTCCAGTCTTTGACCCTGTTAGAAGTCCCACATTGGCTAGAGATAGAGCATAGATAGCCTTTATAAGGGTAGTGCAAACCTCAACTCTTGAGCTAGCTTTTGTGGTTGAGTATAGGCCTCCCAATTTCTAATATGGTATCAGAGCCTATCCTAGATCCATTTGTTGTTTGTTGTGGAGACCTCCCATTATTGGGCCACCCGTTGTTGTTGATCCCACGTTCCAGGTTGTTCAGTCCTGGACGTGAGGGGGTGTGTTAGAAGTCCCACATTGGCTAGAGATAGAGCATAGATAGCCTTTATAAGGGTAGTGCAAACCTCAACTCTTGAGCTAGCTTTTGTGGTTGAGTATAGGCCTCCCAATTTCTAATAGACCCCAATCAAGATTTTTCATTCAAATCGAGTCAAATACTATAAACTATTAAGAACTTTTCCTACAAACAAGTATTATTTAAGACTTTTTGTTGAGAATTCAAGTGTGAGTTTGATCTCACATTGATTAAGTATGAGCGAGGAGAAGACTTCATAAGAGATGTGACCTAAAACCTAATGTCTTAAAGTTTTTGGTAAAAATGTAGGGTTAATATCTCTTGTTGTCTTGCTTCAGAGCTCATGGGCTCCCCTGTATCCCCAACACTTCTATTATAAAGTATTATCGATGACTTCTCTTAACCATAATGTTACATTAGGAGTGTGAGTTTATCTCTACTTCATAGTTCTCTTTTAATAGAGATGAAATTAGACAGTAATTTCAGCTCAAAAACTCAGAAGAAGTGCTTATATGAAGTCATTGAGAAAGAACTCTACAAGTTTTACAAGAATGAAAAACTAATGCAGAGGTAGGAAATGGAAGGGTGGGAGTAGGTTGAGGGTGAAGAGGTAGGAAATGGTTTTTGGGTTCGGGGGGTTTGACTTTCCAGGGTTTTGTTGTTTCCAGGTTTGGTGTTCTTATTTTGGGTTTGAGGAATTTAATTTTCTGGAAATGGTAAACAACTTTATGAAAATGAGGATTAGCATGAAGAACATGGTGAAGATGAAGATGAATGACTGAGGATTAGCGAGAACATGTTTCTAGATATGATTTCTTGTAATTTTTTAATTTCAATTATTATTTTATTTTAATTATAAATTAATATGTATCATTTAAAATTTAAATAAAATGACGTGGATAATGTAACGTCAACATTCACCTGTCACTCAGCTCCTTTGTCGGAGCTCCACCTTTAGGCAAGGACCAAAGCCAAACTAGTTGTTATCGTGGGGATCAACCATTCATATATAGCATTGGACTCCTCCACCAATCACCTCACTGTCGCAACCGGGGGTCGCAGCGGGACGGCGCGCTAAAACTTAATCAATGTATCAGAAGAGTCGCCACTAATGTTTTTAGGGAGAACATCAGAGAACCCAAATAATAAAAGAGAACCAAATCTAGATTCGGGAGTCGGTTACGTTTAAGGGAGTGTTAACGCCCTACAACGTCCGTTAAGAAGCGGTTACCTATGGTCAATTATGCAAGATTTCTTAGCTTTCTAAATCATTTAATTTACCCTTAAGAAAATGTCTTGTATTTTATTTTATTTTTTTAAAAAAAAAAGACTATTTACAAGTTGCTAGTGTAATGAAAAGATTATTTTACAAAGAAGAACAAAATTTAGATTTTTGTGTTTGGAGTGCCTGGCGGGGGTCGCAGCGGGACGACGCGCTAAAACTTAATCAATGTATCAGAAGAGTCGCCACTAATGTTTTTAGGGAGAACATCAGAGAACCCAAATAATAAAAGAGAACCAAATCTAGATTCGGGAGTCGGTTACGTTTAAGGGAGTGTTAACGCCCTACAACGTCCGTTAAGAAGCGGTTACCTATGGTCAATTATGCAAGATTTCTTAGCTTTCTAAATCATTTAATTTACCCTTAAGAAAATGTCTTGTATTTTATTTTATTTTTAAAAAAAAAAGACTATTTACAAGTTGCTAGTGTAATGAAAAGATTATTTTACAAAGAAGAACAAAATTTAGATTTTTGTGTTTGGAGTGCCTGGCGGGGGTCGCAGCGGGACGGCGCGCTAAAACTTAATCAATGTATCAGAAGAGTCGTCACTAATGTTTTTAGGGAGAACATCAGAGAACCCAAATAATAAAAGAGAACCAAATCTAGATTCGAGAGTCGGTTACGTTTAAGGGAGTGTTAACGCCCTACAACGTCCGTTAAGAAGCGGTTACCTATGGTCAATTATGCAAGATTTCTTAGCTTTCTAAATCATTTAATTTACCCTTAAGAAAATGTCTTGTATTTTATTTTATTTTTTAAAAAAAAAGACTATTTACAAGTTGCTAGTGTAATGAAAAGATTATTTTACAAAGAAGAACAAAATTTAGATTTTTGTGTTTGGAGTGCCTGGCGGGAGTGACCCCGGGCCTACGTATTCTCTATCAACAGAGAAAATCAAGGCTACGTAGTTCTTGGATAGAAAAACATGAGTTGGTTGTGATATTTTTTAGTTTTCTTTAAAAAGACTAATCTTTTTTTTTGAGAAAAAGCTTATTATTTGTTTTTGATTTCTTTTTTTTATTTATTTTCAAAGAGGTTAGACCTTAGTATTTCATGATAGATTATTTACCAGATTAAAAAAAATATTTGTTTTAGATTTTTTAAGCAAATAATTAATGAGAGAGAAAACTAGTGATAATTGATACCCATATTTGATAATTTAAAGCAATATGGTCCATATGGTACCAAAAAAAACGTAACTGAACCAAACAATAAGGCCCATCAGAAACCCAAAAAAAGCTGAGGTTCATTTCAGAAAAAAAAAGGCATCAGATGTAAAAAAAAATGCTATCAGGAGGCCAACCAAAAAAAAACAACAGCGGGCCAAAACAGAAATAATACGGGCTCAGAACCAAAAAAGAGGAAAAGAAGTAAGATAAACAAGAAAAATAAAAAAAAAACGGGCCAGCAGTCCACAGCACCATCTGATTAGGGTTTTTAATGTTAAGTATTTAAAAGGGAAGAAAAGTTAGATACAAACCCTAGCCGTTTCTAAACTCAGTTTCATTTTTTTATCACTCTCTCTCTCTCAGTTAACGCTTCTGTTTCTTTCTCTCATTCTCTTCTTCCTTTCTTTTTTTTTGAAACCCTAGCCTACGTTGGCCTTCCCTTATGCGCGCATGGCCATGGTGAGGCTCGTGGTGGCTGATGAGGGCCGCCACAACACAACACCAAAGCCGCCGCCTTTCGACGGCGGTTCGGCGACTGAGAAGGGGGGTTAAAACACTCAGATCTGTCAGAGAGGGTTAGTGAAGGTGACCCAAAAACACACCGCCACAACTCCGAGCCACCATCCTCCATCGGTGACTCAGTGAGGGCGTGAAGGACAAAGCCTTCCCCTTTCTTGCACTGCACTGTATTTGGTTACTGTATTTTATTGCCCTTTTTTTTGTTTTGTTTTGTTAGGTCATGTATACTTTAATCTGTCTTCCTGTATCTGTATCTGTTTTTAGTCTAGGTCATGATAGAAATTTATTTTTCATTCTCTGTATGTATCTGAATATTCAGCAAAGGTAGTTTAGGTCTTCATATTACAAAATTTATTTTTCATTCTCTGTATTTGGATATTACCTATGGGTCAGCAAAGTTGAAAGGGAAAATATAGTATGATAAACAACCCAGTACATAAACAACAGAGTATAATAAAGTCTTGGGGAAGAGAAAAAGAATACCTTAGTGAAAGTACAGAGTATAATAAAGTCTTGGGGAAGAGAAAAAGAATACCTTAGTGAAAGTGAAAGCTACAATAAGGCTTTTTGGTTCTGTTATCAGTTGGTTCTCCTATCAGATTACTTTCAGTTTCTTGCTTTTTTTAATGGTCTTTTTCTTCTCAATTCTTTTTTTTTTGTCCCCTGGTAAAGTAAAAAAGTTTCTATTTATAGGGGATGGCTATACTTACTTCAGAAGGATCCGGAACCCACTTGCTCTGCTGATCATCTTTATCCTAGTATTTTTCTTTTCTTTTTGTTTTTATATCAATTTTATCATTTTCTTCTTATGAGCATTTTTTGTTCGAAAATGGGCTAAAGGCCCACTAACCACACACTCTCTGGTTTTACTTGGCAGATCCTCTTTTTTCCTTTCTTATTACCATTTTTGGTCGAAAGTGGGCTAAAGGCCCACTAACCACACACTCTTTTTTGTTAATTGGCAAAGCATTTCTGGTAAAAAAAATATGGGTCAAAGACAAACTAACCAGACATTCTCTTTTTTTTTAATTATTGTTACATGGTTAAGAAATCAAAAATAAATTAACTCACTTGATCACTAATACTATAGAGTTCACTCTAACTTTATATCCTTAATTAAGTTATTAATAATTTTTAAATTCAAACTATTAACCCGGACAAAAAGGGGTATCCACACTCACTAAGCAATGTGAGGCTTCTCCAAGTACTTTCCTTAACCTTCTTCCTCCTTCATTAGCAATGTGAGACTTACATTGCAATCATCCCAAACAATCTCCACCTTGATTGCAAGGGTCATCAGACTTCATCGGCAACTGTCGCTTTCATTGTCTTCACCAACAATCATAATTCTCATTTCCTACGCTGACAATTTTTTTTTTATCATACTCCACCATAAAGAGTACACTCCAGTTGAAACTAAATCATCCCAAGAATTTCACTTTACTTGGAACTAAACCATCCAAGAATTTTTACATCTCAAAACCTTGTTGAAAAATTATGGTGCAACTTCCATATGTTGGCTTTCTCCGGAATTTCTTCAGTCATCGACATAACCACGCCCCTTGCATCAACGTCAACCAATGTCTGTGCGCTATCACCACATAGCTCCATGTCAACCAATGCTCGCGTGTTTTACCACACACCTTGCATCCATGTTGACCATTGTATGTGTGCTACCTGGACAATTTTTCTCTACATGCCCATAACGCTTAATGTAATCATGATTGCATCAGCTCATCCATGACTTGTCATAATCCAAAATTTCAACTGTAAACTGTGCATTTCCTAAGAAAGAGAGGTGAGTCACCACGTACACGCTTAAATACCTAGTCTTTCCTAGTCAGAACATTTCTAAAAACCACCTTCACAATATCACTCTTCTTCAGCACTTTCACAATACCAAACTTCTTTTCTCATGTAGAAGATCAGACCTCACTGTTACCACTATGCATCAGACAACACATAATGCGTTAGCTAGTACACTTAAGTGTATACCATGATTTTTCTATCTATCGATAACTGCATGCATTGCACGGTTGATATGAAGAAGTAAACCATTATCCCGCCAATAGTGAGCCAAGAATGTGATATCCCATCGAACCGGAAGCTCTGATACAACTGGTAGGAAGTAACATAGCTGAAGAAATAAACATGGGCAAGAGCGCAATTAACAATACAAGAATATTACGTGAAAACATTCAAAACTAAAGAAAAATCACGACCGTTGTCAAAACCGACAACTAGAGAATAAACACTATGAAAATTATTACAATACATAGATTTCACTCTCAACCACTCCATGACCCCAACCCACACCTTCCAAATCAAATATTTATATTACATCTTCTCACAATGCTCTAAAACAAGAGCTAGCGTAATAGAAAAATAAAACACAAATATAAGCTTAAAGTGTTTCCTAGTGTTGGTACTTGTTGTGTTTTTGAAACAAGAAGATCTTTACATATAGTATTGGACTCCTCCACCATTCACCAACACTAAGTAATAATGTGGAACTTCGTCAAGTGGCTTTCTTGACCTGCTTTCTCCTTCGTTAAGAATGTGAAACTTACGTTACAATCAACTCTAACCTACATTTTGATCCTTTTATGAGCTTTTGGGTGTGGTTTTGTTGGGTGGTTATGAGGTTTTGTTGCTTTGATATTAGGTTTAGACGTGGCTGATTCCCTTTTTGAGTATAGGTGTGTAGTACTCTTGCCTTTTCCTTCGGAAAACTAAAAACAGAATAATAGTATATTTTTCTTTCTAAAAAATAACAATATTTATTAATTTGTAAGATAGCAAAAAAAATCTCCAAGGTTACGACAGAAAATGACATGTACAATTGCACATGGTACATAAAATACAACTGTTTGATGAGGAGATTAATTATTAGCTAGCTGTGTTAATTGGCTGTCGCCCGAAAAATATTAGTAAATCTCCCTAACACAGCACAGGACGAGTCACAATATCGAATGGAGAATGAATAATATAGTTTGCATTCAAAAGGAACAATTTTGCAGAGGTTATTTTTCCCCGAAAAATAAAATAGTATGTTCACATTTGTGTTTTACCTTCACCTTATATAGATAGAATGAGTAATATGATATGTAATATAGTAGGAGAAGAAATGAGAGACAGAAAGAAAAATGGGGGTAAAAATGGGATAGAAGAAATTTAAGTTTGAAGTATAACTATAATTTTTTCCCTAATTATCTTCCATGCACCATGGATAATTCCATTTCAATAGTTGTTTGACTGGATCTATTTCAATATAGTATATAACTAAACCTTTTAGAATATATGCCATAGTGATAGGGAGATGCATCAGCCCGCACAGGTTAAAGGCAAAATATCTTTTTTTTTGTTTTTTGCTAATGTGGAGGGCTTAGAGCCCAGGAAAAGAAACTACAACAACATAGAGGTGGAAACACCTCTTACATCATTCCTAAGATAAGGAAGAAGCCATTGGGGAACATCCTCAGAATTAAAAACAAAATCTAACAAATTGTGCCCAGCTTTTGCTAGCTTATCTGCACAGCCATTCGCTTCACGGGGGATCAAGTGGAAAGTCACCCTGTTGAAACTAGTAGTCAGACTGTGAATCTTCTGGATCAATCTGGAGCAATGGTGATCTCTTGGACATGGACTAAGAATCAATTCCAAGGCTACCTTTGAGTACATTTCCACCATTAACTCCCTAGGCTCAAGGTCCTGAATCAATTCAAGCCCTTTAACTATCCCCTGCAGTTCAGCTCTAAGAGGGTTACTTTGAGCACTACAACAAGCAAAACCCCTAACAAGTTTACTATCCCAATCTCGAATCAGACCACCACAAGCTGCTTTGGCATTATGGGGAAAAAAGGAGCCATCAGAGTTCAATTTCCAGATGCCCCTCACTGGTTTGGACCAGCTGATTAAGGTTTGGTTTAAGTGGAGGCTTGAGATGTCTTTCGGAAGGGGGTTGTTTCGGGTCACCTCTGCAGCATAATTCGCAATCACAATTGAGAGATTCTGGGGAGAAGTAATATGATTGTTAAAAGTGAGGTCGCAACGATCTTTCCATATATACCAAAGGATTATCCCAAAAAGAATATTATTCCACATATGGCCTTCTTTGTGCTTCCTCTTATTCTTCAGGTTTGACACAAGCCAATTAGTTAGACCTTGTTTGTAGAAGATCGCCCAGTCTCTGTGACTAAGGAAATAATTCCAAATCTATTGGATCATGGGACAGTCACGCATAGCATGCATTACTGATTCCTCATAGTGGAGGCACCTGGGGCAAAGGGCAGAAGTAGTTATACCTCTCTTTACTCTTTCCTGATTAGTCATTAGCCTTTCATGGGCTAATTTCCAAAGATGACATTGAACTTTAGGAGGACCCTTGAATTTCCACACCAAGTCAAAGACAGGGAGAGGGGGATTAGGAAGAGAGGGGGGGCGAGTGACCAAGGATAAGGGGATATACAATGTTAAGTTTAAACTTCCCATCATCTGAGAGATTCCAGTAAAGACTATCATCCCCATCATCTGGTTCAGAAGGAGCAATTAAAGCTATTTTGTCACAGATTTCCTGGGGCAGCAACTGCTTAATGAGATGCCAATTCCACTCTCCATCTACTGAAAAGTGAGCAACAGGAAGGTGAATATTCCACAAAGGGGCTTCTGGGGAGAGAAATTCAGAAAGCTTACTATGAGAAGGAATCCATTGATCCCCCCAAAACGTTGCTGAATTCCCATTGCCAACATCCCACGACATTCCCAGCTCTGCAAGAGGCCATTCTTTACAAATGCTTTTCCACGTTGGGGAGCTAGAAGGTTTAGCTTGAGGGTTAGCCTTGACATAAGGACTGAAGTTGTATTTTGCTCTAAAAACCTTAGTCCAGAGGCATTTATCATCTTTAGCCATCATCCAAGCTAGCTTAATCATATAAGCTCTGTTTATGACTTGGAGGGTTTTAAAGCCCAAACCTCCCTATTCCTTAGGAGAGCAGATAGTGTCCCAACTAATGAGGTGGCACTTCCTTCTATCTGTAGTGGAGCCCCATATAAAATTTCTGCAAAGAGCTTCAATCTCCTTGCAAACACCCTGAGGGATAGGGGTAGTTTGCATAACATAAGCCGGAAGACTCCAAAGGCAGGATTGAGTAAGAGAGATCCTCCCAGCTAGAGATAAAGTTTTGCTTTTCCAGCTAGAGAGACGTTTTCTCACTTTGTCCACAATGAAACAGAAATTCTCCTTAGAGATACGGGAATGGAGAAGAGGGACACCGAGATACATACCCAAATTTAAAGTTCTCTCAATACCCAGTTCAGTAGATAATTGAGAGGCCAGGTTTTCCTTCGTGTTGTGGGAAAAGAAAACTCTGGATTTGGGAAGGCTGAGTTTTTGCCCCGAAGTTGAGCAAAAGGTTCCTAGAATTTCATGAATTAACTGGGCTTGATCCAGTGATGTCTCCGAGAGCAGAATCACGTCGTCAGCGAACAAGAGATGAGAGATTGAGAGCTTAGGCCTCCCCAACTGAAAAGGTTTCCACCTACCATCATTGCAAGCATCAGTGATCAAGTGGGAAAGCCTCTCAATGCATAACACAAAAAGGTAGGGAGAGATGGGATCTCCCTGCCTGATACCTCTTGAGGGATTAAAAGCTTCCAGATATTCACCTCTCCAAGCAATAGCCATAGAAGAGGTAGAGACACATTTCCCAATCAAGGTGATAAACAGTTGGTCAAAACCAAAGAAATTCAGAGTTTCAGATATGAACGACCAGTGTAGTCGATCATAAGCTTTTTCTAGGTCTAGCTTGATGGCCATATAACCCTTCTTACCTTTCAAAGACTTGAGGGAGTGAATTATCTCCTGGAAAGTAATAATGTTGTCAACTGTAGATCTTCCTCTAATGAAGCTAGCCTGGTTGGGAGAAATCAGGTTTGGAAGCACTTCTCTAAGCCTGGAAGCAAGGATTTTAGTAACCTTATAGCTCGTATTGCAGAGTGAAATTGGTCTGAATTGAGTGACTCGCTCTGGGCTTCTGATTTTAGGAATTAGAGCTACCACTATACTGTTCACTTCTGCAATTGACTCAGGTTGGAGGAAAACTTGTCTCACAAACTGGTACAATGAATCCTTAATCGTTTCCCAGTTCTTCTTAAAGAAGATAGGATGAAAGCCGTCAGGACCAGGTGATTTGAGGTTGCCCATGCTGAAAAGAGCACCTCTTATCTCCTCCAGATTTGGAAGTTCTACCAAGCTATTCCTTTCAGAGTTGTTAAGAGAAGGGAAAGAGGTAGTAGTCTGCAGGGAAGAGTCAACAATGAAATCTGCAGTATATAATTTCTTGAAGTACTTTACCAGAATGTCTTGGATGTCCTTCTTCTCATAATCCCACTCATCATTGTCATTTAGGAGGGCCTCCACTCTGTTCTTTTGCTGCCTAGAGATGGTACTGAGATGAAAAAATTTGGTGTTTTTATCACCAAGCTTTAGCCAAGATGTTTTTGCTTGTTGAGCCCAGTAGATTTCTTCTTTCCTCAGAATATCATCATATTCTCTCCAAAGACCCTTTCTGAGCTTAAGTAAGTAAGGGTTTGGTGAGAGAGCTAACTTTCTTTCTATGCCTTCAAGTCTTGCAAGAAGCCTCTTCTTACAATTGAAGATATTTCCAAAGACATTTTGGTTCTAATGTTTCAAGTTATCAGAGCATCT
Organism: Lotus japonicus; assembly: GCF_012489685.1. Lineage (NCBI taxonomy): Eukaryota > Viridiplantae > Streptophyta > Magnoliopsida > Fabales > Fabaceae > Lotus > Lotus japonicus. The sequence goes on along the minus strand of NC_080045.1, from coordinate 7,272,421 downwards.
TTCCACATTTTGAGTTAAGGTCTCTGAATTTCTCCAAGAGTTTACAATCTGGTTGCTAAAATCAGGGTGATTCAGCCACGCAGCAAGAAATTTAAAAGGTTTCGGAGATCGAAAATCAGGGCACATTCTTGTCCATAGACCACAGTGGTCTGAAAAAGGGAGAGGAATATTTGTAACTGAAGCTTCAGGGAACATATTTCTCCACTGTTGGTTTGCTACTAACCTATCAAGACGTTCCCACAGGTTCCCTCTCTGCCAAGTAAAAGGGGTCCCTTTTGCTCCTATGTCTTCCAGCACACAAAGGTCTAAGCAGTTTTGAAATTTCTGAGGATTAGATCTATTTATTGGGGCTCCACCAACTTTTTCAGATTCCAGGAGAATTGAGTTAAAGTCTCCTGCCACACTCCACGCTCCCTGGAATAAGGACTGAGTATCAGTTAATTCTTCCCACTGGTTTTGCCTTAATCTCTCCTGAGGGTTTGCATAGACAACTGTGAGGTACCAACCCCCATTGATATTTGGATTGATATGGAGATGGATACACTGGCTTTTGACTGCTATCACTGAAATAGATACAACAACTTTATTCCAGCAGCACCAAATTCCTCCAGAGAATCCAATTGGATCCAATCTGACTTGCCCATCAAAGTTGAGCTTAGATAACACTAGGTCAGCTCTACTACCACTGATTCTAGATTCCAAGATAGCTACAAAATCAAGTATGTATATCCTTTTACAGTCATTAATGAAGCTGGAGAAGTTTCTCTTTCCAGCTCCTCTGCAATTCCAGATTAAACTATCCATAAAAAAGATTATAGAAAAGTACCCATCATCCTTAGGATGAGGGATTTGTGGCATTCACCAACATCTGTGCATCCTTAGTTGATGCCTCATACCTCTCATGAAGTTGCAGAAGTTCCTTGAAGCCCTTCTTTTGAAGCAGGGACTGAATTAGCTTTAAGTCCTCTTCAGAGGTATCAAGTAATTGTAACGGAGATTCCTTTTCATCATATACAGCTTCCTGGAATTTCTCTCCCAGGTATGCTTGACCTTTAGAAATGGATTGGGACGAGCTATTCTCTCCAGAGGAAAGTATCTTTTTTATGGAGATATTTTGCTGTCCCTTGGGGGCAAGAGAGGGTTGTTCTTGTGGAGGGGGAGGAATGTTCTCCTTGTTGTGTTTGCCACTAGGTTTCTTCTTCTGGAAGGTTGAAGGCTTAGAGGCTTGCCCCTTGTGCGCATGTTTTACTGGTTTCATAGTGTTACTCTGCTGTTTGAAATTTCTTGTGGCTTGGTTCTCAGGACCTTGGATCAAATCCTCCTCTTGAGGATTGGCAATAGTATCTGGGTCTTCATCTAGAGCTCCAAATCTCGAACTTCTGGTCATTTCCTCACGTCCCTGGTTCCCAGTTTTGGTAGGTTTACGCTTGGATAACTTCTTTGCCAACATCCAGGGGCCAAAACAGGTTTGGTTCTCAGAGACTGGGCTCTCATCATTCACAATCCCTGACTTAGGGGTAGCTTGAATATCCTCTTGAACCATTGGAGTTGGTTCGGTCACTTTGGGTTCCATGTGGGTGGTTCGTGCTGCAATGGCTTCGGGGCAGTGTTCCTTCTTATGTCCATACCTTCCACATTCAAAACAAATAGAGTGGAGTCCTTCATATTCCAATCTGCATTCTGTTCCAAGGACTGTGACAGTGGGAGATAGCTTTTGGCTTAAATCAATTTCTACACAAATTCTTGCAAAATATCTTCACCTTCAATGTTTGTTTTTTCACATATTATTCATGCCTTTTAAATTTTTCATAGAATAAGGCAAGATAATGATATCACACTTCCCAAAAATTAATGATTGGATCACAACGTTTTCTCTAACAACACACAGTTTGGTTTACTAGAGAAAAAAATGAACAGAAGCAAAATTTGAAAAATATAGTAGATTTTATAAGTATTATAGAAAAAGAAGATTAGAGATGATGAGATAAAGTATTTTTTTTTAAATGTCATGTTTATCCTAAATATGAAATACTTTTTTGGTATTGACAATGTAACAATGTAATTCTATGACTGACAGATGGAATTAATTATTTCGAGACTCATCAGAGATTATTTTAAGTGAGTTTAATATACCCAGTGACAAATCAGTGTTAATAAACTTGACTCAATGATTGACTCGATCACGACATTGGTCAATGGATCACTTATCTGACCAATGGATCATTCATTGGATCGATTGACTAGGTTTACACTCTTGATGTCAAATTGTTCGTTTCATAAGTGCACCACCAGAGGTCGAATAATGTGAAACTTCTGCGCTGAACGCTAAATTTCCTTTAACTCCAACAATGATTGATTCCATTGGTAGGCACTTGGAACATTAGAAATTTGACATAGTTTGTCCCACTTTACTTATTCCTTTGTCACATTATTTGTAAGAAGGATGGTTCAAAAAGAAGAGGTACTAAATGCACATATTCTCCAAGAACTAGAATCGTGATCGAATAGTTTTATCTATTGTTCCAAATCGTGTCTGCAAAGATGTATCTTTGTCTTTGTCATTATGAATCTTGATAAATTCCAATACTAAGTGGGTCAGTTCATCTTGATGATGAGAATATTCATGATCAGCTCCTTCTATGATGCGCAGTTCATGATTAGATATGAACTTATCAAACTCCAAAGCATCTTCTGCTGGTACAGTTTGATCCATGGATCCATGAATTGTTAACACTCTGTATCAACATTATAAGTGATGAGCAAAGGTAACAGTAAAACATGAAGAAGCAATTGATTACGCAAAATTTTCAACGATAAAGATGGAAGTTATAAGATGTAACAACAGAACTTACCTGCAATTTTGAGGAATTGATATGCAAGCAAGATGTGTTATAGTAGTTAGGCGATCCATCAAACTTTCTTCAGTAACGCGATACATGATCTCCCCTACCGAAAGAAAAGGGATATATAATTCAGAGTTGTTGAACCTGAAGTAAATTTACAACAAGCAAGGGGAACCAAAGGCACTGTTTTCAGTAGCATTTTTGCAGCCACTGTTATTTAAAATCAACAGGAAACTGGCAAGGTTGATGTCAACAATGGAACAGAAAGCAACATATTGATGAAGGGATTTCACCATTTAATGGTAAGACTAGAAATTATTAGAACTGAGAGAGAAGTCACACATCTAAAATACCTCACCTTTAACTTCAACATTAACACAAAAAATTCATGGAAACAAAAAACAAGGAGGCTAAGAAAAAACAACCAAGACATGTTGATCTTAAAATCACAAATGATAGATGAACAGAGCTCAAACATTATTTGCATTTCATAGCTCACCTCTTTTATTTTTAACATCTATAAATCCATCTTGTTTGATCCTTTGAACAAAATTTTTACCCAAGCGACTTTCCATGCCTCCCGCTAGATTAAACCGACCAGATATATTGACAACCGTCTGAATATCCTTATATTTTGAGGCATATAAGAGCACCACATTACCCCCTGCAGAAACCATGATAGTGAGTGTTACCTACACAAGGAATTGAGGGTTGTGAGAGACTTATATATGAGGGAAGATTCTAATGAAGACATTCATGATTCATAGACAACTTCAGATTCAGTTTAGCTTTCAAAGAGTTCGAAGAATGCACAATCATATCTTCAGTTCGACCTTTTTTTATAATCAACATTCTCTAATATTTCTGAAACATTTTCACCAATACATTTCCGAATCATCTCTTGGAAAATTTTCCATCACATTTACCCATAGATATAAGGTACATTTAACTCTGTTAATTATATTTCTTTTATAACTTTTTCCTTATAACATTTAACATACAAGATTCTCTATCTACACTACGTTTATTGTTTACTACTAAAAGCAGATCATATCATCACCCCACCCCACAGCACCATCGCATGCTTACAGCAAAGAAACGCAACACAAATAAAGATTTAAATCTTTCTCTCCATACAGTTCCACAGATATTCTCAGCAAAGTTCCATACGACGTAAAGTCCTACCACTATTATTCACCCATGCACTGAAAATAAAATCTTTTAGAGGATATTGATAACCTTAACCACTGAGAAACTGAATCTATTTTTAGCAAAATCTGTCACATAACTGCAGGAGAGAAAATACTTTCAATCTGCCACTGAGGCATTGCTTATAGGTAGTCTGTTCAGTGCACAACTAACTTCAATTTCATGTAATAAGCAGAATGGTAATCTGATCTGACCTTTACTGTGACCAACAATGGCCGTAGTTACATATTTCTCCTCACGGAAGTGTTGAACTACAGCTCGCAGGTCCTCAACTTCTCTGTAATAGTTACCATACTGAAATGAACCTTCACTTTCCCTAGAAGACAATAATGTGAGCTTTAGCGAACAAATCAATATTTACTACTAAATTAATTTTTTTTTCAATATTAGACAAACAGGCACACCCTTAGATTACATCCAAGGTAGAATTCCTTTTACATTCACTTCTATAAAAGACATGCTACTTAGTTTTGAAAGTGGTTTCATTAGTTTCAGTCCCATTTTCTTTGAGAAAAGTTTAAGACATGAATGGAAGACAATATATTTTTTTATGCATAATAAGACATAAAACAAAATATGATATTATGATAGCAATTTGATAAATATGCTACTATTTGATATAATTGGTTGTAGCAGTTCACTCATGTATCTAATGAGATTTCTTTGGCACAGTAACTGGCTTAGGCTAAGGTTAGGAATTAAGCGCCCGACAGATATCTTTCGCGGGACTGCGCAGCATTACTTCGTTGAAGTTTTCTTTTGTTCTTTGTTGTTTCTGCTTGTTAGAAATGTAATAAGTCGGTCCGGAACCTTCACCAAACTGCTTCAACTTTAAGGATAGTTCGTCAATTAAGAACCCTCAACCTCCAAATTCATTAGTAAATTTCTACTCTAAAAAATCTAAACATTTCCAAGATTCATATCATATTTGTACATATATTCAAAAGTTAAAAAATCTCAATAAATGACCATTCTCGGAGTTCATGCCGCCGCAAGATATGAAAGAAGAATAATTTAATAGAAAAGACATATCATCTACAACCAAATTAAACTAGCAAGAAAAGAATGTACACATTCAATCCCTGAAAAAATCAGTAACTTATAAGCTAATGTTGATTTTCCACTGCCGAGGAACTTACCCATTTCCAGCAAAGTCGAAGCGGAAAGCACTGATTCCATCTTTCTCCAGAGCAGCAGCAAGGTTCACCATTGGGATCTTTTCCTAGAGATAAAATCACACAACAAAACCCTTCAGTTCAATGCAACCAGTTTCAACTTCAACAGATAAAATCATACAATGAAGGAAAATTACAATCCATGATTAAATGATTCTAAAACTATAGGGATTTCAAAAATTAATTAGCAATATTTACAAAACAAAAATGAGAAGAGCAACAACAACAACAACAACCTTGGAAGATTGGAAACCGTGGCACACGACAACAAGTGCAGTTGAAGCTGCATCATGTAAGATTCCGACAAGGTTTTCTCCATGGTGGTTTCGCACTGTGATCCTCCTTTGTGAACGAGAATCGCTCATATCAACCAGAGTTGGTTCGATAACGTGAAATTCCGATACGAATCAAACAGCAATAGCAAAATCTCGTGTCGTAACGCGTGATGATTTTCGATCAAAGGAATTGTCATGCTTTTGCATTTTTTAAAATTAATTTTAACTGAACAATTAATTTGGTGGACCTCTCATATATCTATCTCAACCATTATTTTAAAATTCGGTTCGATCATTAACTCGGCATAGGTACTCAGTCAATAAGTTATTGGTCGGACCAATAAATTAATGACGGACCGCTTGGTTCGATGTATATTAAAATATTTTATCTGTTGAAATATTTGACCCCATAGTAATATTACAGTCAAAATTCACCAAATCACGCGTATATTATTGTAATGATAAGGAAAATATTTAATTTCCATCTGAACAATAAATTGATGTATAAATCACATTACAAGCGACGATGCGTCCTTTTCGACCGTTTTCAAACGTAACTGAATTTTTTAGCAACGCTAAGAATGAAACGCGCGTGAAATTAACTTTGACTTTTATGATCAAATTATTACTTCAATTGGATTAAATCCATCCCCCTAATCATACATAAAGATCATGCCATTAAGGAGCAAGACACAAAATCAGGAAATTAACTAAGTTAATTCCCCTCTATTAATCATGGGTCATACATTTAGCATCCAACATTAGTGTCGGCAACGACACCAACCTTAGCTTTGTTGATTAGCATCGATCAAACCGACACAATGCCAAGGTAAGAAGGGAAAAAATACTCTTTTGTTTACGCCGATGCTAATTTACGTCGACTAAGTAACATTTAACTCTACCACTAGACACAAGCTTTACTTTTATCGTTAACCTTAGCATTGGCTTTAGCCGACGCTAAGGCCCACATGTGTACGACTGGTTTCATGGACGAGAACTCAACGTTGGGTAGATTTCTCTGACAAAGCTTCATTATAAGCTTCTCTCTCTTCAACATTATCCAAAACTTCAATTTCAACATTCCTCTCACCCTTTTTCCGCCGCGCCGATTCCTTGCTTCACCCCTCCTCTCCAACCACCCTCCGGCACCCCTTCCCCTTCACCCTCCTCCGCTGCCCCTTCCCCCTTACCTTCCTCTACAGCCCTTCACACCTAACCCTTTTCGTAGCCCTTCCTCAAACCCTTCATCTGACGTCCCTTAACCCTCACCATCCTCTGCAGCCACTCACCTGACTCACACTTTCGTTCGCCGCCCCTCACCCTCTTCCGATTCTATGAGTCGTCGCCCTCTCTCTTCCTCTATCATTGCCACTCTCATCCTCTCCTTTGGCTCTTCCCTCATCCTTTTCCCCCTCACCTTGTCTCCCTCAGCCACCGGATCTATCTTACTCCACCTCCGCCTCCCGATCTCACTACCGCACTGTCGCTCCACTACCGTTCTGCCACGAGCTACCCTACTGGGTTTTTATCGGGAGCCACCATCCCACTTCCGCTCCCCAGCGTGTAACCCCACAATCGCTTGATCGTCGTTTTTTTTTCCGTGTTGTGCCTAGTATCTCCTCGGCTCATATTCTGATCTCCAAACTCGTTTAACTTGGGAGCCTCAACAGTTTCTGCTCATCTTACATAAAAAAAGTTGTCCAAATGGTACCGAACCTACCAAATTAAGGTTGGTCGAGAGAGAAAAAAATTATTAAAAAAAGGTTCTTTAACTTTTAAAAATGGTTTTAAGATGAAGAGAGATGATGTCCACCTTCCAGTTCTACCAATAAAATTGTGTCATATTGGTATGAGCATGAGATAAATACATGCATGAAAATGATTGCAGTCCGTGTTTTTATATGGTAGTGAATCTGATAAGGAGTGTTTGAATATTGTTTCGATGTTTGAAATGAAAAATTGAAAAGTAGACTTTTATGACCGGTAGTTTCTGGTAGCCAATTATGGCACCTTAAAGGCCAAAGTTGAAGATAATGAATCCATTTTGATCAACACGACTTCTGATACCGAGGTTGTACTCCATCTTATTGCCACGTCAAAATGCAGATCTTTACTCTTGAGGGCCATTGATGCCTGCCATAAGCTTCAAGGATCCTACTCTTTGATGGCAGTCGCCGAATGAAAGTTGTTTTTGTCTATTGTGATTTTGTCATATTTCACCGACATGCATTTAATTTACAAACCCGATTAGCCTTGCCATTGTGCATGGTCATGATTTTGCTTGCCATATGATAAAGAACCCAAAGGATCAAGCCCAGACATATGAGAAAACGCTCTCAGACTCAGAAAATCCCTTGTCATTTCATCATCACCGGCACCACCTGAAGAAACCTTGTCACTTTTACTAAACTGGGGTTGTGTTGATTTGGAAACAAGTTCATATTCGAAGTTACCATCATCAGCATCTCTTGTTGGGTTAAACATTCCCCTCATAAACATCTCTTGAGTAGATTCTGCTGGTTTCGAACCGAGGACCTGTTGATGGGAAACCCTCATAAACATATCCCTCTCATAGGTTTGAGGCACAGTACCACCCATCATATCATGGTAAAGACAAGATGCTTGATCAGCTTCAAAGTAGCCAGAGGTGATTGCAGCTTTATTCCCATAAGAAGCCAAGCCATGAGTAAAATAACCACCAGTTCCTATTTCATCACGTGAAGGCATAACTATTCCAGAAACAGCTGAAGATGAAGCCATAACCATTTCAGGCACGTGAACCTGCTGCTGCATCATCATGTGGGGTCTAAGCATGAATGGTGATGGTGATGGTGTTGTTGTTTTGCTCACTGTTACACCTATTTGTGATGCCTTTTGCAGGAAATCAGTGGCTGACATGTGAGGATAATTCGAACTAGTGGAGTTGTTGAGATGATGAGGAAGCAAGGTTGTACTAGGGTTAGGGTTTTCATGGTGGATAACAAAAGACTGGTCCAAATGGGTTTGGAGTAATGGTGGTGGTGGAACTGATGTAGAGCAAGCCAACCATGAGGGAATTTCTGGTCTTAGATTGAAGTCTTGCTCTCTTTTCACTGGTGGTGCTTGAAGGCCATTGCTACTGTGCATGTGGCTGAGAATTTGAGTGTGAGAGGAGAGTAGAGGGTTCAGTGCTGTGATTGCACTAGTGCTGTCATGTGCTAAAGCATCACAGAAGGCTCTGTGAGTGATAAAACTGTCCCTCCTGCAACCACAAGAAACAAACAGTAAAAAAGACAAAATGGATAGGTAACCTGATTATCCAATATTAGACCCTTGAGAAAGGAAGAGAATAGAGAGCGGTAGTTGATATGATATATAATAAATGTGATAAAAATATTGATATATGGAGAAAAATTAGTCATATATGTTAAACGTCTACACTATTTGTATTTCTAATTATGATTAATACAAAATGGATAATAATACTTGAAGCACTTTTCACCGTGGAAATTGTTGGGGCAGATCCCACTCAATGAGTGTATAGTTTAGAGTGAGAAATTATAAAAAAAATAGAGAAAAATAATAAAGATGCTGTGATATAATAAAAAGTGATAGACAGAGAAAAAAAATGAGGAATGTATATATATCAATTTATATACAGTTTGTTTTGAAATCTAATATTACCTAATTAATGAATAGATTTGGTGTAAGAACTAGGAAGATGAATGTATTTTGTCTGGGAAGAAGTGATTCAATTCTAAAAGATTTTACATGCTTTTTAAGCTTAATTATTTTGAAAGTTTTTCTCACTATTCCTTATGAACAAGTGTGTATACTTACAAATTTTTATATATATGATACTTTAAGCTTATTTTAACCCATTTTTTTCTAATGAAGTTATGAATAAACATTACTGATATGAAGATTTAATTATGCTGTGTAACCAAAATTAAAACTATTGAGATTAATTGTTACCTGGAGAAGAGGGTTCCACAGTCACATCTATACTCTCTGGTGCCACAAACTTTGGAGTGGGCTTTCCAATCTGATTGAACTGCATAACGCTTGGAACACTTCTCACACTTCCATTTCTTCTCCCCATGCTTCCTGAAAAAGTGCTTCTTGATTCCAGTTAAGTCTCCAAGGGCCCTTGATGGGTCATGGTGAACGCATGTTGGCTCTGGGCACACATACACTTTCCTTCTTATTGGTTCATTGCCATTTCTTTTCTTCAGCTTCCATGGCAAATTATGCCCTCTTCTATGAAGCTGCAGATTCTGATCTCTTCTAAACCCTTTGTTGCAAATCTCACAAATGAACCTGTTCGTTGCCATGAGTGTCTGGGGACTCAAGGCCATCACTTCAGCCTCAGGATCTGAAAGGAACAACAGTTGGAAAAAAAAATAATAAAACAACATTATTCATTTATAAAACAATTAATATGCATGTTTGGAAATCTTGCTCCAGTTGATTCTAAAAGAAAAACCAATTCTATGAATAGCTTTTGAGTTCTAAATTAATTTTGATGAACGAAAAATTGATCTAAACATGCTAATGATTGAGTAATTATAAGAAACAAATGTTAATTTTTGCACCAAACAAACCCTTTACGTTCATGTTTGAAAACTCGTTAGGAAACCGCGGTAGAACCAAAATCTTGGCTTGATAGAAACAATTTCACTTAACTTTTGCTTCTGTCCACGATAGTTTTTAGCTTTACGGTGGTTTAATTATTTTTCGAATGAGTTTCCAAATATGGACTATATTATACCATCAATTAAAGAAAATAAAATAGAGTATTGGTCTGATTGATTACCTGGGTGGCCTGGAAGGCTTCTCTTCCTCTTGGGTTGTGGTTCTTGATTTGTAGCATTGGAGGAGTAGAGCTGAGGATAGAGAGAACCGTTTTCATTCCTGATTTCTGAAGAAGCACTTACTTCACTTGATGCTGATGTCAAATTGGACATATTTTCATCCACCACCATACCTCTCTTCATCTTTTATGTCTCAAAATTCGGTTTGAAGGAGAAAATGATTATGAAAAAAATTACTAGCTAGTAGTAGCTTTTATAAAAAGGAAGTGAAAAAGATTAAAAGTGGATCTGAACTAGATGAGAAAGCAAACTAAGGATCTGATCTATATTCTTCAACCTTTCAGATTCTAGATAACACCAGATGGAGAAAAAGAAGAGAAAAAACTGAGAAAGGTGAGGATGGATCCCGAGATGGATATTATCTTCAAATCTATTCACAACCAAATCTAGAAAGCTAGCTAGCAACACTAGGTCTTAAACAGTCACCTCTTTCTTGTAACTAGCTAACATCCAAGTGTGCTTCAAGAGGCTGTAGAAATTTCAGTTGACTGTACTGTGTGTATGAAGGGGCTGGGGAGATACAGAAGAGCATAGAATAATGTGGATGAGGAAATGATGCTTTTGAAGCTCCCACCTACAAGACCAAAACACAAGCCAAAACAGGCTTGTTCTAGTGCACTTTCGGTCTTTTCCTTATTTTTTCTTTTCTATATCATAAATTATAAAACATTCAAACAATACTAATAGTTCAATTATTTGATTGCCGTCTACATCAGGGAATGCCAAGAATCCTTACTCTCTAAACCTTCTTATTATAAGAGAATTTTAATACATTCACATTTACAATTACTTTATATTACACATATCATTTTAACTCACTTATTTCTTCTATATCTCTACTTTTTTTTCTCTACCGCATCATAAGAATATCTCATTTCTCTCTTCTCATCATACATCTAAAGTTGCAGCTGCATAAATAAGTATTGACAAAATATTTTTCTTTATAAAATTTTCGTTTTCAATAATTGCATTATATTACAGTGTGATGATTTTCTACCCATGTGTCTCGACTTTAAACATTATTAGTTGTATATATAAATATAGCTAAATAGTTAATCTGTGACAATGATTGGTTTGTCAAGACAACATTCTCCTCCCTTAAAAGTAGAGATAAAGTAAGAATATATGGTCCATGACCATGAGAGATGATGAGTGGGTGATTATGAACTTTTAACATCGCGGGTAAAAGAAATAAAAACTAAAAAGCAAAACTGCTTTCCTTTCTCGCTCTGCAGTCTCACAGACACTGCCACGCATAGTTCGTAATCACAGATTGGAATCAGCGATGGCAGACAAAGCTCATATGCCCAACAGTTGTCCATTATTCAATAACATTTAGAATAGTTCATTACAAAAACATTAGTTTTATTATCAATAAGGAATAAGCAAGTAGCTAGATAGAACGAGAGTAAGAGATGCAAGAGATAGAAAAATACTCACATAAGATACCCTGCCTGCCAGAGTGAAGTTGTTGGTTCACAAATGAATCCAACAGGCAAATTTGGACTTGATTAGATTCTGGGGTGTGGGGGCATTTTTATTTGATGGATTGATAGTTATCCCAAGTGTAATACCCCAATTTTCAGATGTTATAATAATGACTCAAAAGTGAATTAAACATGTTGCTTATCTTGCCAAAACATATAGATCTAGGTTTTTTAATTTCCTTTCTTTTCTAAAAATATGATCTTGACTTCATGCATTACATATACCCCCATACCTCCAAATATAATCTATTACAATCAACAACATATACGAGCCATATACAAACACAGGCTTTTGTACCATAGTAGTATAGTTTTTTTTGAAAATTACAGCTTTGGGGTACTTTTTTATTTATTTACCAATCTAGTATAAATCGCCATTGTCAGTGGCGATTCTATTTATTTTTTTAAAGAATCGCCAATAGCATTGGCGTTTTCATTTTTTTTTTCGTTTTTTATATAAATCGCCAACCATGTTGGCGTTTTCTTATTTTTTATTTTTTTATTTTTGTTTTTTCTGACAATCGCCAACATAGTTGGCGTTTATTACCTTTTTTATTTTTTTTTAAATCGCCCACACGTTTTTTAAATTTTTTTTGTAAATTAGTAATTGAAATAATATTTAATCAATTGATGCTCACACACAATTTTATGTTATTACTCACTTTTGCAGCACTTTGATAATAAATTATTTGGTCTACCGGCAAGTTCTCGCACTAAGCAGAGGATTTGGCATGCAATTGGGACCTGAGTAAGATGGCCAATACTCTTCATCTCCAACTAAACTATGTAATGCATATGTTTATCTTTAAATATCGGTTTAAATATTTATGATTAAAGTGCTGCAAAAGTGAGTAATGACACAAAATTGTGTGTGAATATCAATTGATTAAATACCATTTTAATTACTGATTTAAAAAAATTAAAAAAATGTGTGGGTGATTTAAAAAAAAAACAAAAAGGTAAAAAAGCCAACATAATTGGTGATTGTCAGAAAAAACAAAAATAAAAAATAAGAAAACGCCAACATGGTTGGCGATTTATATAAAAAACGAAAAAAAAAATGAAAACGCCAATGCTATTGGCGATTCTTTAAAAAAATAAATAGAATCGCCACTGACAGTTGCGATTTATACTAGATTGGTAAATAAAAGAAAAAGTACTCCAAAGCTGTAATTTCCAAAAAAAAAATATACTACTAGGGTACAAAAGCCACAAACACACTCATGCTCAAGTACACTTCAGCGTCATGGACGAATCCTCTCTTTACTCTTGTCTTCTGTTTCAATCATAGGAACTCATCCCTGAAACGGAGATCACTGCTTGTGGATGATGCCCCAATAACATCCACATAAAAGAGTGCATGAAGTTTCCTTTATTTCCTTTACTTCCCCACAGAGTACTGCAGAATTGTTCATATGAAACCCACAACCTTGTTAGGGCTCTCATTGTCCTCCCGCATAGCTAAAGACCTGCCAAAGATGTCATCATGAACCTCATTAGTGTCTGTTTTGATAACTCCAACATTGAGAACTGTAGAGTATTTTCAGTTGAGCCGCCCCCTGAATGGTCATCTTATCTTATTCTTAAGGAATATTTCCCTAAGGAAAACCCATGGTGAACCTTGTAAAAGAACTTCTCTCGTGGGTGGAAAACACATGAAACTTGATATGTCTGTAATTGCCAACAAATCCATTCACTTCATTTTTGACACCTCCAACTCTTTTGGTATGAACAACATATACTCTCAACAATACATAAAGCAATGCATGTCCAAAGGAACACCACAACGACCATGCACAGTTGAATCTTTGCCATGAACTATGTTGCGCGTAGCGGTTGACTGAGAAGAGTTGTTTAATTTCGTTAGTTAACTGTTTTGTGTGAATTGTATAAACTTGTTACTTATATCTTTTCGATGATTAAAGAAGCAATTCTTAAATCGTGTGTGTTTTATCTGTGATTGAACGTTTGATCGAGTTGGAACGTTGATGATGCTTTGGTTTGTGATAAGGGAAGTAGATTATGGATTTCCGAGTAAGGATTTGAATTTGGAAAGGTTTAGTTCGGATTGATTAAGTTATGTCGAAAGTCTGATGTTGGAGAGTGTCTTAGGATTGAATCTTGAGTTTTAAGAAGTTTATGTGTTTTTTATAAGTAATTGATTTTAGCAGATTAAGGTTTGAATCTTTGGAAGTTCGATGACTTTGATGTTATTAAGTGATTAATCGAGGACAAGAACTTATGTCTTGAAGGTTGAATATGGAAAATGAATGTTGTAATCTCTTTCGTCTCAGGTGATGCATTCATGTCGAATCTTTGTTGAATGACTTAAGAGAATATAAGAGTTGTCGCTTAGTGTTTCAAGTGTTGTCTTTGATCGCCCATGATAATAGTGCATACGAATGGAAGTGATGATTATCGAATGGAACGTACATTTTTGAGACTAGACTAGATGGATTACCACATAGTTAGACTCTAGAGGAATAAGTGATGATCAGACAATGATTTTGAATAGATCTTATTTGATAACGATTAGTAAATCGATCTATGAGATGTAAGACTGTGGAACTAGAAGTGTGTAGTTATATTATTTGATCAAAGGATGCACGAGAATCAAGATGTGCCATGTAATTCTCACTGGTGATTGAGGATAGGTTTGTAAGAATGGAATATGAGAATGAATGCTTGATTTGAGGGTTAGATTATAAGAGTGACGTTCGAGGCTTTATGTTGTTATAAGTGATTTGTGGAGTAAGTCATGGAGATAAAGAGAACTGTGGAAGAAATCTTACAAGAGTTTAGAGTATTTACCTTTGGATGATTGTGGAAAGGAAAGGGAAAACACACACGATTTAAGAATTGATTCTTTAATCATCGAAAAGATATAAGTAACAAGTTTATACAATTCACACAAAACAGTTAACTAACGAAATTAAACGACTCTTCTCAGTCAACAGCTACGCGCAACATAGTTCATGGCAAAGATCCGACTATGCATGGCCGTTGTGGTGTTCCTTTGGACATGCATTGCTTTATGTATTGTCGAGAGTATATGTTGTTCCTACCAAAAGAGTTGGAGGTGTCAGAAATGAAGTGAATGGATTTGTTGGCAATTACAGACATATCACTTGGAGATGATGTGTTAATCGCTTTAATGAAAAGATTTGTGTGTGTATTATTGTGAAAGCCTCAATGAGTATCCTAATAGAGACTGAGAACTCTAAGGAAAATAAGAGGAGTAAGTGTTCTTCATTTACATCTTCTATTTTGACAAGGATATAAAGATTTGGTTTTAAAGTCGATTTACTAAGTCAAGAGCTTTTGAAGCATTGAGTATTGTTATTGTTTTGTTGTCATTATGACGACTTGTCTTAATTTCTGAGATTGATCCTAATGGTTTATAACCATTACAGAGATTAAGTTTGACTTTTGTTTTCTTCGAGTCAATTGCTTGAGGTCGTAGCTCTAGACTTGAGGAGTAAGTAGCTGATTAGTGATTTCGTTAAGTATGCTTGCGAAAGGTATGATGAACGGAAGCACCTTGCGTCGAAGCTACACAACGGAAGGAATCGAGCCGACGCATGCAAACAAAGATGTGATCGGATCGGAGTTGAAACTTAGTAAGGAAAACACCTAAGGTGAGGGCAACTTACTTGCTAGTTAATGGTTTAGGCGTCGATAACTTCGACATGCTTATTGCATATGATTCTGGTTATTGAGCTGAATTGGGAAAATGTTTTATGAGGCTTAGACCATTGTTAAACCTTGAGACCTGTGTCTCCATTTTCTGAGGCTTCGGCCATTGGATATTGTTGAGGCTTCGTTGATATGACTTGTGTTGAGCTGAGTTTAATGTTATTATTCATGTTGAGTTTTATGATGTTTTGCATATGCTCTATTGGATTGTACTGACTTGAGAAAATGCATATTTGACGCGATTGCGGAGTGTGGGAAGCTCTAGTTTATGTCATGTTAATGACATGGTTTTGAGAGGAAATCCTGGGCAGGTTCTGACAAGAGGTCTAAGCCTTAGCCCTATTGAGGTTCAAGACTTTTCTTGGGGATTACACTTGGTGGGATTTTGGGAATATTTGAGTAGTTATAATTTTGAAACTAAGAGATAAATGGAACTCGGATTTTGACAATAAAATATATAATGAACTGATTCAACTTAGAACGCTTTTAATAATCAATGAGACCCCTTTAAGGAAACTTAGGAGTTGCAAATGAGTTTGAAAAACGAGAAAAGTCGATGTTCCAAGAGTTGAAGAAACTTAAGTGCGAGTAGTACTTTCTTTTGCTTGTTGAGCTATTTGTTTGGCCGTTAAGAGGACGAGACAATAAGACTAGAACAATCATTAAGTACGGGCATTACTTTCTTTCGCTCTTGAGGAGCTTGTTTGGACATCACGAGGATGAGCCATAGCTTCGCTCTTTGAGTAACTTGTTTGAACATCACGAGGATGAGCCATAGTGACGAGATAAGTCACTGAGTACGATCAGTACTCTTGCTTGTTGAAACTTCAGTCGTAGAGTCGACATTAACCTTCGAGTTTTCTTGGAGTCAATATTCTTAGCTAGACACTTTGTGTTGTGAGGACGATACATTGTTTGGCTAACCATATTGCATCATGCATACATTCGGGGTTGATACAATCGAAAGATCAGGCTTCAGTGAAGTTGAGACGGTCGAAAGATCGGGCTTCACGAAGGTTGAGATGGTCGGAGGATCGGGCATTCACTGAAGAACACCAAGAGTGTCTCTTCGGCATAGCGACGGAAAAGGTTAAATCTGGAGGGGTTAGGGCTGATCCGACTATGTCAGGGATTGTAAGTGACACCCGATCGGAAAAGGTAAAACACTAGGCCAGTGTTAGGACTGACTCGATGGGGCCCAACTCATTTGTCCGAAATGTTTTTAGTACAATATTGCATGACATATCATGCACCTAACTATATTTGTTGATGTGTTGAAGATTGAATTGTTATTGGTGATTTGATAACATGCTATGTATATACACTAAGATAGATCATGAAGAACCTATATATGTATATACCCCCTTATCCTTACATGTTGTTTGTATTATCTACATTATTCTATGAGTTGACATTCACACTTGTCTTGTTTGTATTGTTTGTGTTTGGGCGGTCGACAAACTAGCAGACGACGATAGGTGGCGAAGTGAGCAGATGCTACTCTATGTGGAAGAACTATAAAAGACTCGAAGAATAGAGTCGGGTGTAAGGCTAGAGCCTTTTTGGATATGGAGCTTACCGTTATTGGTTATAGCTTACAAGATTATTTTATGAGTTTATATTTGAGGTTTTGGGTAGGTTTCGATGCATTGCTCTCTTGTGACTCTCTGATGTAGGCATGGCAATGGGTAGGGTCTGGGTAGGGTACTATAGTACCTATCCCCATACTCGGGTTTTCAAAAAGTACCCGTACCCGTCCCCATACCCGCGTGGGTAGCGATCTGAATGCCCGTCCCCGTATCCTATGTGTAACACCCCAATTTCTCAACTGAGGAGTCACATTAGTAACCTAACAAAGTCTAAGGACTAATCTGCAATCCCTAAAAACCAAGGGAATTTTTTTTCTGTAAAACAACTAAACACTTCGGCTAAAAGGTTGGAAACATACCATAACTTTATTTAGATAACTTGTTTCCCGATATACAGTAATAATAGTTTACAATACCATAAGTAAGGTTCAGAATAAACATGCGCACTTTAACAGTGGCGGAAGCAAGACTTTAATAACAGAGTTCTCATAAAGTAAAAGAGACTCCAACATAATCCACAAGAAGAGAAGCAAAGCTGCTTCTCATACCTCTACTCCACCGCTTACAACTCGATCTCCAACTCGAGTAGCTATGCCTCGGCGGAAGGATCTCCATCGCCTAATAGCGTTAAGCGCCCAAACAACAAGTAGCAAATAGAAAGGGTTAACTCCATGCAATTACCATGTATAAAAGAGAAAAATCATGCTGTTCGAATTTAATTACCTGGCATGGTAAATAACTAGCAACATAACTCAACTCATATATCAACAACTTAAACATAAATCGGACTCAGATAATAATAACCTCAACAATGTAACATCAAATCAGATATCAATAAACCAATACGAAAATCCAACAACATAGGGTCAGGTGTTAGTTCCCTATAATGCAACTATATGCTGCTAACAAAATGGATCGATCAATATCGTCTCTCAAGACGGGACAATGATAGGACACACCTCCTCATCGCCACTTATAACGTCATACATGACGGGACAATCATAGGACACACCTCCTAATCGCCACTTAACGTCACACAAGACGGGACAATCATAGGACACACCTCCTGATCGCCACTTAGCACCTCGCAAGATGGGACAATGATAGGACACACCTCCTCATCGCCACTTGACTCAAGCCCTATATGCCAAGTCAGACAATAACAAAGCCCACCCAAGGACCAATCCAAAGTAACCACATGTTCCATCCACTAGGAAGCAGTAACGACAGAAACCAGTAAACGGCCGAAGCCTCTCAGAAAGCATTTTCCAAATTCAGCATAATAATCATAATCATCTGCCAATCAATATAAACATCTTCATCTCAAACACAGGCAGTGCGATAAAAGCATGCAAGACTCAAAGACGCTCTAAAACCGAGTTACCCTTACCTTCGTGAGTAGAAGTTGGGCATGGAAATTGCGAACCTAGAACAAAGAAAACACAATCATCAACACAAGCTTCACTAGGAGCAACACGATCTACTAATACTAATCGAAATCGTAAAGAAAGCCTCTAAAGCTTCAGAGTTCCTATTTAGGCACAAATTGACAACGGAGACTTCGTTCGCTAAAACGAGCATAACTCGAGCTACAGAACTCAGAATGACACGAAACCGGCGCCAAAATTTCGACAATTGAAAGAGCTACGCAATGGCTCGGGTCATAGAGACCCAAAAATTATTTTTGGACACGGTACCCAAGCAATAAGGTTTCGGCCACTATGGAAAATAGGGTTTTCGAACTTTTTCTTCGATCTAAATCAATTCACAAGGTAGTTTTAGGGTAAAACTAAGGCAAAGAAATTGTCGGAACAATTTTCGGACAATCGGGTCGAAATACGACTATCCAGGGGCATTTTGGTCCAAAATAAAGGCTCAAAACTTCAAAGTTATCAGTTCGGAAAACAAATTTGACAGCATTGATCCTCATGACATCCGTGACAACAAATCCTAAAGGCACGAAGTCAGATTACAGCTTTTCGACAATAAAGTTTCGAAATGTGCGACTAATGGGGTTTTGAATCAATTTTTCAGATCTTGGACAACTGAATCGCAATCGGCGATTACTGACAGAGGTTTTAGACTCATGGGAACATAAGGAACATAACCCAACCAAGAAATCAAGGAAATCAGACAATTTTAGAAAAAGCTCAAAACTGTGAGCACAGAAACGACTTCAGAAACGCAACAGAAACAGTAAACAGAGGTAGGATTCATGCTAGTTACCTCAATACCTAGAAGTAGGGACGAACTGCACGAAGATTAGTCAAGTTTTCGCGAAAATTTCTCCTATCCTCCTCTCTCCTTGCTCGCGGCCTTGAATGGGTGAGAATGAAGAGATTTTGCTTTTTCGAGCTATTTATAGGCAGGTGAAATCGCGGGAAAATGAAAATTTCGCGATTCCGATTTTTGCAGCACGTCCACCGAGGAATTCTAAGAGAGATTCTGGCGTCAGAATTCCAGAACTCAAAACAATTATCTATGATTTGGGAAAAACGATATCTAAAATCCCAAAGGCGGTGTAAGTTAATCTGTCCCGTTAAACTACTTTTTGCTGTGATGCTCAGACGACAAAACTTCCTTCTGAAGAAAGATTGGAAATGTCGAAAAAAATCTGGCAACGCGGACGGAAACTTCGTTAGAAGTCCCGAATAGAAAAAGTCTTCATCCATCGCTCGAATCTAGGGTTTCGAAGCAAGGAAATTAGCGTCGTCGGACTTCCGAAAAGTGAATACTATCGTGCGTACAGTCTAGAGTTCCGAAATGAAACGCTGGTCGAAGGAAAAATAAAGAAAATCTTTAAATTTTCCAAGGATTCGAAATCTCACTTAAAACGTTGCTCTAAAGCGAAATTAGCCTATTCTGGACACGCTTGCCATAAGGCGGGTGTGCAGACGACTCGCTCTAATTCCTAAAATGACTACGCAACATTCCTCAAGAAATTCCTGAACTTTCTTCTTCATTAATCTTTCTCAAATATCAAACTCCTGTCACGCTTACACTGATTCTACGCGTGAGTCGGAAATTAGCTTGTTCTGAAAATCCAGGTCTTACACTATGGGTGCCTATATGCCCGTACCCGTGCCCGTTACCCGCAATTTAGTTCATAAAAATTTAACTTTCTTCAATAGAAAATCAAAATATAACTGTTATTATAAAATAAAAATCATTAATTAAAATAAAAATGATCATCCGAGTAATTAAGAAGTAAAATCATTTGAATAAGTATAAATTTTATAAAAAATAATAAGTGAGAATTGAAGCTTTAAATTTATAAATTTAGATTATTAATAAACTCCTAAAGTTGTCGGTTAATAATTTATTTTAAAAATAAGTGAGAATAATTATGGATCATATATATAATATAAAGACTTCACTTACTTATTTTTTAAGAGAAGTTAGGAAGTTATACTTTAAGTTTATTAAAATATACTATCAATTATGTGTATATATATGTATAATATGTGTGCGGGTATGGGGCGGGTTGGGTACTATAGTACCCATACCCTCCCCATTAATTTTTGCGGGTATTTACCCATACCCAACCCCATACCCATTTTGCGGGTTTTTACCCTACCCATTGTGGGTATTTTTTGAGGGTAACCAATGGGTCTTGGACCCATTGTCATCCCTACTCTGATGTGGAAATCGCAGGAAGTATATCGTATTTAAGATATCATTGCATAATATATTCCTTGTTGAATCTAATTCTATTTGTTAGGTTTGTAAGTTGGGTTCATCTGTTGTTACCTTCGACGTACTTGCCTTGTTTAAGGCTGGATATAAATTTATTTACGGTTGAGAGTATGCATGACATGTTTTAGAAATGCTTTGAAGGAAAAAAAAATATCCTCATTTGCGAACTACTTATGAAAAGATATTGCATATTTACTTTAAAAGGTTACTATTGTGACCCCCGAAAGTCGGGATGTTACACTTATCAGCAATGTGGTTGTTCAGACCTACTCTTTGGTTTCTAGCAATAATGGGTCTGGCAGTGCTTAACTTGTAGAAATCCTAGCGGTAGAAAAAGGATCACAACTTGTTTGGGACTTGGGGTATAAGAAGGTACAATGCTTTTCATATTGAATGGACGTTGTGCATGTGCTTACCAGCAATGTGGTTGTTCATATGTTCTCGGATGGGGACTCTATTTTTCGTGTGCAAGCAATGCTTAATTAGAATTAGTAGGTGACTCTATCATCTATTTTTATCGAGTTGAATATGGTTGTTGAGCGTGGACCTGTGATGCTACTAGGGAGGAATCTCTGTTTCGAGTTTGGAGGCTTCCTTCTTTTGGGGTGATCGAGTTGCTATGTATGGATGGATGTCTTCGCTTAGTTGTTTTTTTTTCTCTTTCGTTATTTCCCAATGTCCATATTGGTCTGGTGTCCGGCGCACCAGTTTATTCATATTGGGCTGACCAATCTTATGTAACAAATGGGTCGGGCAACCCATGGAACATTCGGACTAAAACCCAAGATATAAATAAAGGACACCGCCCAAGCGGTGGGGGATCCAACACATTTTTACTCATTCCTTACTTTGTCTTGTTTTACTGTTGTTCTCTATTCGCTTAGCCTTGACCGGAGAGTTCTATACCGGAACATTGGCGCCCACCGTGGGGCCGAGGAATTTAATCCTAGGCTTCTAGTTCACTGAAAATGGTGAATTGATCTGGGGCAAATGGAAAGGAGAATCATGTCAACCTTGACAACGTTACTCTTGATATTTTGCAACGGATCATGGCGGATCTAACTGATCTCCGCCAACACAATCAACAACTACAAACTCAACTTGCTGAAATCAATCAAGTTAGGGGCTTGCAAGAGGACGATCATAGAATGACAGAGACGGTGGTGGACTTCCATCCGTTCACAGATGAAATTGCGAATACGACTGTTCCAGACAATTTGAAAACACTTGTTCTTGACTCATATTTTAGAGATTCTGACCCAAAGGATCATTTAGTGTACTTTAACACTAAGATGGTTATTTTGGGTGCTTCAGATGCTTTAAAGTGCAAGATGCTTCCTTCGACCTTCAAGAAGTCAGCAATGACTTGGTTCACGACGTTACCACCGCATTCAATTGCTGGATTTATGGATTTATCTGCTAAGTTTCTATCTCAGTTTTCAACTAGCCGCACCCAGAAGGTAACCCCAACGACTTTGTTTAATGTTCAGCAAATGCCTAATGAGAGCCTGCAATCCTTTATGAGGCGTTTCAATCAACTGTCGGTGCACTTGGAGGACAAGATGCTAGAGATTTGCATTGCCGCTTTTGAGCTTGGTCTTCAATCTGACAGTTTGAACAGTAATTTAAGCCGTAAGCCCGTGGAGACGATGGCGTTGCGTAGCAGAGTGCAAGGTTTCATTCGAGAGGAGCAAAGCGATCGCATAAAGAGAAACCGCAAGAACACTGCAGTTACCGGCCAACAGCAACAGTTAGATTCGAAAAAGGCGACGGTTAACGATCAGCGTTCGGGAGGAACAGTTGCAAAAGGCGAAATAAGTTACAATAATGCAGGTCGCTTTGATAACCGCTCTAACTTTCGAAATCGTGTTCAGCCTTATGGAAATCGTGGTTATGGACAATCAATGGCGTGGACCTGAAACCAACAAGACAAGTCGGTCCCACTTGCAGTTAATTTAGCCGAGGCTTTGCACATGTGTTTGGAAGCGAACGCGATTCGTTTTCCGAAACAACCGAACACGATTTGTTTTTTAAATGTTGGAGCCTGCACACTCATTTCATTTTCATATAGGGTGAATCAATTTATTGTGGGCTTATTAAAGACACTTTCGTCTTACTCTAAGTCTTAGTGTATTGTGGGCTTGTGGTCTGGTGCCGGGCGCATCAGTTTATTCATATTGGGCTGACCAATCTTATGTAACAAATGGGTCGGGCAACCCATGGTCCATTCGGACTAAAACCCAACATATAAATAAAGGACATCACCCAAGCGGTGGGGGATCCAACACATTTTTACTCATTCCTTACTTTGTCTTGTTCTACTGTTGTTCTCTATTCGCTTAGTCCTGACCGGAGAGTTCTATACCGGAACAGATATGTAAAATACAAATATGATGGAGAAAAAAGTAAAATAAATAATGATAGGCCCATGTCTCATTGCCGATCTTCTTATTTTATTTTAAGTGAAGAATCAGCTAGAAGAAAAATGTTTCTGCGATGACTTAGACTTCAAATTTCCTTTAATAATTTTAGGTAGAAGACTTCGAGATTATAGTCACTAAACACTCAATTATTAAAATCATCTATCAGTATCACATATGCGAGATTGATGAAATACTAGTTATGTAAGCCTCCTATACAATGCATCAATATCCAAAGGTTTTAAACTGGGATTTGAAAATCTGGTCCTTTTATCAATAAAGGTTATTTTAATTAAGTTTCGCTATATTTTCTTTATCTTTTGATCCTTATTTTTTAATTCTTAATTAATTTTTTTGGGTTACATTTGAAAATTTATCTTAAGTACTTTACTTTCAATGAATAAAATTTTAAAATGCAATAAAAAAATGGATAAATAGTGAAAAGTTGAATTAACAATAATTTAATATATCATCAGCTGATAGCTCAAGTTATAAGAGTTATAAGACATATGGGTTGAGTGAGGGAGGTCCATGGATCAATCCCTCGAGAGTGAAATTTATCTTTACAATGTAAAAAAAAATAGTAAATTTTAATATTATGTATTTAAAAAAAGATTAATTTGACTTAGAAGATTTACACTCACATAAGTTTAGAGTCTCAAACTCACTATCCATTGGGAGAAGATAGTATATATGGGCAATGAGACAAATGGCAGATGACATGAGATAGTTGGTTGTATTGGGCTAAATGTTTTTTAAACTGAAAACCATATTCACCTTTGGCCGGAAATGACACTATTACCATTTTGTGTTCAGGTTCAGTACTTTATCCTACCTAATAGACCATACCAGAATCAATAATAATGAATTGGTAAGAGTTATGAGACATAAGGGTTGAGGAGAGCAAGATCCAGAATTCGAATCCTGAAAGGAAAATGTGAAAGATTTTTCAACTTACTAACAACTAACCACTAACATTTGCCTATAAAAAAAATCACAAAACCAACTTTGGTGGTCTTAAAAATAAGGTGAATCTGAAAAGTAATTAAAAAATAGATTTTAACTTCATTTTTTAAAACATGTTTTTTAAAATTTATATTTGAAAACCATCAGCCCTTTTCAGAGCAGCTTCATCCCAGGGAGGAGTACTACTGATAATGCCATTGTCCTCCAAGAGGTGGTCCATTCCATGATGAAGACAAAGCGACGGGAGGGGGATGTGATTTTCAAGCTTGACCTTGAAAAAGCCTATGATAGGCTTGATTGGCGGTTCTTGGAGAGCACTCTTGTTGATTTTGGGTTACCGGCAAAGTGTATCCGTATTATTATGTTTTGCATGACGTCTGTGTCCCTCTTGGTCTTGTGGAATGGTGATAGGCTCCAAGGGTTTAACCCAAAACGTGGGCTTCGCCAGGGGGATCCCCTCTCGCCATATCTCTTTGTCATGTGTATGGAGAGGCTTAGTTCCCTTATTTAGACGGCGGTTGATGATGGTCGATGGAAACCTGTCACAGTGAATGGTTCTTCTCTTAAGCTGTCTCACCTCTTATTTGCGGATGATCTTCTCTTGTTCACCCGTGCAAATGTGGAGCAAGTGACTTTAGTTAGGGACATCCTAGCTTCGTTTTGTCGAGCTTCTGGCCTTCGTGTGAATGAGGGAAAGTCCATGGCTACGGGGCAGTAAAATCTTTCTCCGGTTATGAAGAATACATTGTCCACTATTACGGGGATTGCTTTCTCACCTCATATTGGTAAATATTTGGGTTTTCCAATATTTAATAAGAGAG
This sequence comes from Lotus japonicus, assembly GCF_012489685.1. Classification (NCBI taxonomy): domain Eukaryota; kingdom Viridiplantae; phylum Streptophyta; class Magnoliopsida; order Fabales; family Fabaceae; genus Lotus; species Lotus japonicus. Next base: position 7,247,391 of record NC_080045.1, on the reverse strand, counting down.
CAACTAGAGGTGATTTTCAGTTCATGGTGGATAGGGTGAACTCCAGGGTTGCGGCTTGGAAGCATAATCTTTTGAATCGTGCGGGCCGGGTCACTCTTGCACAATATGTGCTTTCCTCTATGTCCACGTTTTGTATGCAGCATACTTGGATCCCCACTGGAATATGTAATGATATTGATGCAGCGGTGCGTCGTTTTATTTGGAAGGGTACTACGAACCACGGAATTCATTTAGTAAATTGGAACATGGTGGCTCATCCGAAGCGGGTTGGAGGCTTGGGATTACGGAAAGCCCGGGATCATAATATTGCTCTTCTTGGAAAGCATGTTTGGCAGCTGCTTAAGAATGAAGATAAACCCTGGGTCACGTTAGTTAGGGAGAAATATGGGGTGCAAGGCAATTTTCTTTCCGTACCAACTAGAAGTGGGTCGAGTGTTTGGCAGGGAATCCAAAAGACTAGGGATGTGATCAAGGATGGCTTTAATTTCAAATTGGGTGATGGGCGGACTTCTCTTTGGTATGAGGAGTGGCTCGGGGGCTTCAAGCTGTGTGAGTTAGTTCCAGTTGTGGACATCCATGATACTCAGCTTTCGGTTCGTGATATAGTGGATGGTGGTACGTGGAATCTATTGCGTTTGTACACCCCTCTTCCTAGTGTGATTTGTGATATGATTCTGAAGCAAGATAGCTTCCTCAATGATCATGTGCCTGATTGCATGGTGTGGACTGCTGACTCCTCCGGAGTGTATACTGCCAGTTCTGGATACCATTGGCTGATTCACGTTCGTCGTGCTCAAGAGACGCTGGTTGATCCCACCACTGCACTTCACGCCTGGAATTGGATATGGCGTATTAAGGGACCTTTCAAGATCATTTTTCTGATCTGGTTGGGGAGCCACAGTGCGTTGCCAGTAAACCATCTGCGGCACTCTCGTGGCATGGCAGTTTCCCCCATGTGTACCAGATGCAATCTCTACCCTGAGACAGTCTTGCACTGCCTTAGGGATTGTTGGTTCGCTCGTCGAGTTTGGCATCGCCTGGGCTTCAACACTCAGCGTGCTGCGTTTAATTCTTTGGAGGCCCGCGACTGGTTCAAGTTCATGGTTAATGAGGATGAAGCCCTCGCGCTTTCAGCGATTTGGTTCATTTGGACAGCGCGAAATCGTGCCCTGTTTGATCACGCAATTCTCCCAGAGGAGCGCTTGCTGCAGGTTATTCGAGATCATAAGGAGTTGCTTCTCCATGCTTGGCCCTCCCAGCCGCGGACTGCGCAGCCTCGGTTGGTGTCCTGGGTGCCACCGGAGGAAGACGAGGTAGCAGTTAATTGTGATGGAAGCTCCTTTGGTAATCCAGTCTGTTCGGGTTTTGGAGGTTGCATTCGGGATTCCCATGGCAGTTGGATCCATGGTTTTCTCGGTTTTGGAAAGCAAAACTCAGTTCTGCATATGGAGCTCATGGCCATTTTCAAAGGGTTGGAACTTGTTTGGACTCTAGGGTACCGGCACGTAGTGTGCTTCTCAGATTCCATGCTTGCCATCAATCTGGTGCGTGACCCTCCGTCTCAGTACCACGTGTTTGCTGTTCTGATTGCCCACATTTGTTAGCTGTTGAATCGTCCGTGGCGAGTGCGTTTGGAGCATATTCTGCGTGAGGGAAACTTTTGTGCAGATTTTGTTGCTAAAGCAGGAGCAAACCAGGAAGTTAGCTTCCTCCTCCTCCCAGACCCCCTCCCTGGAATGGGGGATTTACTCATCGCAGACGCCATGGGGTCTATGGTGCTTAGGCAGTAGTTTTTCTTTGTGTTTTTTCTATTTCCTTTGGTTGTAAGCATCAAAAAAAAAAAAAAAAAAAGAAACTCACAACCGACCCTAAAACACCTGAAGATTGGTCATCTGAAGATAATGGAGATACTCATTCCCAAAAGGATACAGGACGATACCTTCTTAAGTTCTTAGTATTTAGATTAATTACCACCCCTAAAATTATGCTTATCTAAAAATAAAAATAAAATTAAAAAAAAAACACCCCTAAAATTATCGTAGAGTAAGGATTATAAGTACTGTTTTTCAATTTACCGTATCTTTAATAAATGTTAGATACACATCTGAACATGAAGTTTAGACTTAGTATAGTCAAGTGGTGCATGCATTAGGTGAAGGTTTAGTCTTTCTTTGAGTGCTTAATGTATGTTATCTAAACCACAATCTAATACGGATCGAAATATAAAATTCAAAAATCATAGACTTAATATGGTCGGCAATAAATATAATTTTCTGTTGGAATATATCCAAGCTGGGGTAGATTAAATATGTAATTGGTTTAGAATATGGCTCCCGGAATCATGCATATTGTTCATATTGTTCATATCCAGTGCCTATTCCACAAAGTAAACTATCCATTGTGAATTAATACATAATCTTAGTCCTTAGATCAAACCAAAACTCATAAGTCATAACCCTTCTTGCTCCTGTTGACCTTTCCCTTCTTCATGATTGTAACCTGAAAATATTTGCATCTTCCGTTTTTCTTCTAAACAACCTTTGATCATATCAAGTACAGAATGTCTGAAAAACAACCATACCGAACTTCTTATCACTTTCAGCCCCAGCAAAACTGGATGAACGGTATAATCCCCCACCAAGCTTTTTGAATATCTTTTCAGCACCAATCACTAGTGTATTTGTTCTGTAACTTTTGTTCTAAATGATTCACTGACAAGTCTAATTCTTTTCTCTCATTGGACATGTTGAAAATGGATATCATCACCAAGTAGATCCAAATGGTAAGCCTGTGAATTTATTTGAGTATCAGTAATTTATTAGAAATATCATATGATCAAATTGAGGTCGAGTTTCGGAGCAACCGTAAAGTTGATGTCATGCATAGGTTAGAACTGTGAAATTAGTCTCTTGCTAAAGTGCAAAGTAAGACGGCCTACAATAGACCCACAAAGTGAGTCCGGGTTCTTCCAGGACCTCGCGCATAGTGCGAGATTTATAACACGAAATTTGCTCTTTTTTATACTAGAATTAAACTATTTCTTTCAGAAATTAAGTATTCATTTTTGTAAATTTTACCCAAATTATGATATAATGATGAGTAGTGTTGATTTACCTCTTTCAGGGCCTATGTACCACAAAGGTGTTTACCATTTTTTCTACCAATATAATCCCTATGCAGCAACCTTCGGAGAAAAGATGGTGTGGGCTCACTCTGTATCCTATGATCTCATCAATTGGATTCACTTGAATCATGCTCTTGAACCAACTGAACCCTATGACATCAATAGTTGCATATCAGGTTCTGTCACTATTCTTCCAGGGGAAGTACCTGCCATTTTTTACACAGGGATTGATGATAAGAAGCATCAAGTACAGAACTTGGCATTTCCAAAGAATCTCTCAGACCCTTTCTTGAGGGAATGGGAGAAACACCCTCAAAACCCTGTCTTGACTCCACCTGCTGGAGTTGAAGTGGATAATTTCAGAGACCCTTCCACTGCTTGGAAGGGAGAGGATGGAAAATGGAGAGTAGTCATTGGTGCTCACCATGGTGATGAAGGCAAAGTGATTCTCTTCCAAAGTGAAGATTTTATTAATTGGACATTGTATCCAATTCCAAAACCCTTTTTTGCAATAGACAATACTGGAGTTGAATGCCCTGATTTCTTTCCTGTGTCCATAAATAGCACAAATGGGGTTGATACCTCTGTCCAAAATCCTGGTGTTAGGCATGTGTTGAAGATAAGCCATCAAGAAAAACAGCTTGAGTACTATTTTATTGGTAAATATGACTCTGATCACGAAAACTTCATTCCTGATGTTAAATTCACAGGAACTAGTCTGGACTTATGTTTAGACTATGGTAACTTTTATGCTTCCAAGTCATTTTTTGACTATGCCAAGAGCAGGAGAATATTGTGGGGATGGGTGAAGGAAAATGAAACCTCACAGGATGATATTAAAAAAGGATGGGCTGGGCTGCAGGTATATTTTGTTGCATGCTGAGCTTTTTGTTTTAGTTATTTCAACTGCATTAGGGAAATCCTTCTACAATTGAGTTTGTGTTTGAATTAGCATTATCAGAATTAATTTTAGAAATACTTGATTTTACTAAACTTAATTATGATAAAAGTGAGTTAAAATTAAAGCAATTTAAGTTTGGATATGGTTATAGGAAAAATGATTTTATAGGGTTTGTGAAATCCATTTATAAAATACGAATATTAATTGATTATGCCCACCGCGGAAATTACTCTCTAACTTCTCCACAAAATTAGTTTTGGAACCAAAATCAATTTTCTAAGTCAAGTGTCAAACATGTATATAACCACCTAAGAGTCATTTCATTAAAGAGAATTGATTATAAGGCTCCAAAATGCGGAACCAAACACATTGATTCAAAATCCAAGATGAATTCTGGGAAAAACTTGTGTGAGTAGGTTCTTGTTATCTAATTTGAACATGCTAATAACTGTTTTTAAACTTCAAGGCTACATTCATTTATAATGAAATATAATGTGATGAATGATGGTTGATTAGTTGTTAATTGGCAATGTAGTCTATTCCAAGGCAAATTTGGCTAGACAAAAGTGGGAAGCAATTGGTACAGTGGCCAATTGAAGAGGTGGAAAAACTACGTGGCACACAAATTAGTATAAAGGGTGAGAAACTCCTTAGTGGATCAACTCTTGAAGTCTCTGGCATCACGGCATCACAGGAAAGTAAATTGGTGCTACATTTTTTCCAAATTTTCACTGATAAATTTTCTGGTCATGTACAATATTAATGTCAAGTAATTTTTTGGATTTACACATTAAAGGCTGATGCAGAAGTGTTGTTTGAGCTACCTGAACTGGAAAGGGCAGAGTGGTTGGATGCTAGTGAAGTTGATCCCCAACTACTTTGTAGCCAAGAATATGCATCAAGAAGTGGCATAATAGGACCATTTGGTTTGTTAGCCTTGGCTTCAGAGGATCTCACAGAGCAAACTGCAGTGTTTTTCAGAATTTATAGAGCTCCCAACAGATATGTATGCCTGATGTGCAGTGACCAGAGCAGGTTTCTTCTTGCATTCTCCCAACCTAATCTTAAACCATATATATTTCTCTTTTTCTATTCAAAGATTGGTCTTTTATTAGAGACATGTTTGGATCTGGCGTTTGTCACAATCGATTGTAGTACCAGAATTATGTGCTACGCACAATTCTCACAATTAATAGTTATAAAATCTCATAATTAATTATTTTCTACAAAAAGGTGTTTTCTCTAACTTCTACCATAATTCATAATTAGTCTGAAATCAATTCTATAAAAAACTCTCAAACATCAACATTTTCATCTAGAATATATTTTACCGTAGCAGAATTGATTCTGGAGTTTCAAATAGAAAACCAACCACATTCTAAATATAATATAAAATCATACATTTGTTTATATAGCCAATTTAAATTTGGGAAATGGTGAATTGATAATTGATATATAAAATAAAATGGTATTAGAGTATCTCCCTACTACTCTGTCATATTACTAAAGAACTTATTCAATCTTTTAACTAATTCATACATTTCTTCGTAATAAGTATCCTTACTCTTTAAATTTTTATGATAATTTATCTATAAAATAAAATGTTATAAGAGTTATCTCCCTTTTACTCTGTCATAGTACTACAGAACTGTGCATATAATGATGAAACTTGAACCTTAGCGGCCCAACAAACTAAGACTAATGAGCTTTTGGTTAATGGACCGAGTCGATGACCGATTTGATCATTTAATAACATTGTCTTTCACACTCAAGTTTTTGTTTTTAATTGTACACTATACAGGTCTTCACTGCGCAAGGACCTTGATCAAACCACGTATGCAACTATCTTCGACATTGATCCCAATCTCAAAACGATTTCACTCAAAAGCTTGGTATGTTTATTCATAGTGACAAGTGTTCTCCTCCTTGATTCACCATGTGCTTGCTAGTTTGATATACATAGGTTCTTATTATGCAGATTGATCACTCCATTATTGAGAATTTCGGGGAGAGAGGAAGAGCTTGCATCACTAGTAGAGTTTATCCCTCGTTGGCTATAGACAAAGATGCACATCTTTATGTATTCAACAATGGAGTACAGAGTGTCGTGATCACTGAACTCAATGCTTGGAGCATGAAGCAAGCTGAGCTTGGCCATGAGGAAAATGTCGGCAGTTCCTAAGAAGGATTAAGAGATTCAAACAAAATTTATTTTACAATTATTGTGTTTGAGTCATAACTTTTGTTTTTCCTTTTTCACAAAAAGGAAATGCTTATTCTTGCCCTAGGAGGTAGGAGTTAATAAGAGTATTTAATTATTCATACGACGTTCAAATGCGATGGAGATCGGCGCTCACTTTAGATAGGATTTTGGCTTTAATTCGTCACCATTCCACTCAACGTGAACACACTACTATAAGAAAAACGTTGATTCTAACTGCCAATCAGTAAAAACTGTTGATAATGATAGCTTAATTACAAATGGTGAAAAAACGGTAGTTATTAACCTCGTCTGTAATTTTTTTGATAGTTTTCAAAAATTGTCAATAACACACTCACAGTCATTTCCATGAGTAAAATTAGCGGTGATTATACTGGCGGTTGAGATATAACCACTGCTATCTACTTCCTCCGTTCCTATTTATCTATCCAGGAAGAGAAGGTTCACACAAATTAAGGAAAGCAATTAATTATGTTGATTTTCATAAAAATATTATTTGTTTCCCTATATCATCACTATTTAAAATGTATTTTATTTTTCTTCATTTATTGTTTCTATAAGGGTATTTCTTGAAAAAACATCAATTAATGCTCTCTTAAAACTCTAAGTGAACAGACATATAGGAACAAATTTTTTTCTTCAAAATAGACAGTTAATAAGGAACGGAGGGAGTATTTGCAAGCCACATTCAGTAGCCGCTAAGGAACCAACACTATTATTTTCAGGGGCAGTTGAAATGCCGATAAAGCCTTCATTTATACCATGCTAATCACTGTTTTTGTAGTGCTTTGACCATGCATCATAAGCCACATCACATCCTTGGTGACGAAATGATCGAAATGCAATGTCAAAGAAACGTTAGGGAGTAACAATCGCAATAGTTGAGGCACAAAAATTACAATTAAGTAATGTGTTTCTTACACGACAAAGTTGTTACAATCGGTTATTACTAACTGGTGTACCATTATTAGCGATTGTCGTATTTTAGTTTCAGCTTTTGATTCTGTTGTTATTTCTTTTGTTCGACGCACGGGTAATACCGTTGCAGATTTTCTGGCTAGGAACGCTGACGCTTATGCCAATTTGGTATGGGTTGAAGAGGTTCCATTAGCAGTTGTTCCGTTGATTGACACAGATGTAACAAACTCTTTGCCGATTGGCACTTAATATATTTGTTGTTGAATTTCAAAAAAAAAAAAAAACTAACTGGTGTACCATGGACCAATTTTCTTTTTGACCGTGTAGGGTGTAGTTAAATAGTTGGGTTAATCAGTTACTTCTTCCGTTCCTCATCTTTTGTTGTTTAAGGTTATGCATATTGTTTAAGAGTGCAATGATGTATTTGTTGACATAAACACCCCTATTTAATGTTGAAAAAAAGTGAAGAGAGAGACTTATAATAGTTATTGGTTAAGAAACTTGCTATAATTTTGATTGGTGAAGATAAGATGTGGTATGTGAGAGATGTAGTATTAAAAAATGCATTGAGTGTGTAAAACAACAAAAGTTTTGGAATTTAGGTCAAAAGTTAAAACAACAAAAGATCAGGAACGGAGGGAGTAACTGTCTATACAATCTTTGTACTGCTATTATCTTATAATTATATTATATTTTCTTCCTTTTATACTGGGTTGAAGCTCTATTCATTACATTTATTCTATTGCCTAAAAAAAAACTTATAAAATAATAACTTATTTGAGGAAGCTATTGACTTAAAAAAAATTATGTGAATACAGGTGTTTCACTCATATTCTACGAGTGTTTATCCCTCTGTTTTTTCTATTTTGTTGGAGCTCAAACCGCTTTTGGGATGAAAGTTTGTTGTGTTTCTGATATAATTGATGTCAGATCTCATTCGTGATATATGAGGGTGTTAAATTCTATTTCCTGCCTATGGTTGTTAAACAAATCGTTTTTATCCCTCTTTCTAGGGTTGTTCGCGGTTCGGTTTGGACCGGTTTTAGGTGAAACCAAAAACCGATCCAATCAAAATTTATTGGTTCGGTTTCGATTAATTGTTAGCAAAAAAAATTTCAAAACCGAACCGATCCGATCCGATGATGAACGGTTTGGATCGGTTCGGTTCATTGGTTTCATGTAACACCCCCTTTTTCCCATTGTTTTATTTAAAAACGTTTATCAGAGTTTAAAAACATATCAAGGGAGTATTACACTTCTTCACGAAAACTCATTAAAATTAACACTGATTGTGTTTGAAAATTTATAAGTTCATATGCTTTTCAAAGAATGAATTATTCCTGCCAATGAAATTTCTAAACCAGTCAGATATCCTAAGATGCATAAAATCACTTATTTAAATAGGTTTATCTTCCATGATATTCCAATAAAATTCATCATACTCAGAACTGAATTTCATAAGCACTTCGGCTGTCAACAGTACGACATCGCCATCATTTAGAAAATTATTCAACAACTTCCATAAGAAGAGATTATAAAATCCTCTCAACATAAATGTAAAAGTAACGTAAAATATCTAACCAGTGTTACATTACAGAGCAAGACACTTATTTTATAATAATAATAATAATAGCATAAGCTAAGACTCTCCGAAGCTACTCCTCATGAGCCACATCTCTACCTCCTGTACCTGAGCGATGTCGCATAGAACATCATTCCAACAGAAGGGTAAGAACTTACATTGTATAAAATATAACACAACAAAGAGCAAGTAAACAATTCAGATCCTGCTTTATAAACTCTTCACCTTTACTTTAAAATCTGAGTGATTATAATATTTTCTCTCAGGACAGTTTCACAATTCTTATTAATGTTTCGAAAAATTATAAGCTTAAAGAAGAATAATAATTCGACTTTACCACAACAGCAAAACAATTCACCAACAAATCACCAAACACATAAAACCACTGAAAACGTGAAACTTAGTGTGTGAGACTCTAATGTATGCATGTGGTACCAATTGTTAACCTTAGCGGTATCACCGCGTCCACTCCAGACAGTTAACCACCAATGAAGTCCACTCCAGACTTCCAGAACCACGCCAGTTCTGGGACAAACCTCAGTTTTCCGATGAAAACCGACACGTTGCCTCTTGACTAAATGAAGTGTATTTCGTGCAAAAACTCATAAATTAAAACATGCAATTTTGAGACCACTCCAGCCCCAAATATATAACATATTTTCTCACCAAATTCCATAACGGAAATCACACCAAAATTGCACAAAATAACACTTCAATACAATTATCAAATCATTCACTATTCCACTGACAAAATAGCAACACAAAATCATCAAATGTCTCATATCAATTACTAGAATCAGTTTCAGAATCAATCTCAGAAATAAGCAGAAACATAGCAAACTTGCATATAATCCTGGTACTAAATGAGCAGTCCAAAAATTATGAAAATTTTACCAAACATAGCCTTATACGTTAGCTTTCATATAAAATTGGTTTCACCCAATTTGGAATTCTGTAGAGAGAGTTATGGTCTCTACAGCACAGGCTGTTAGGGTTTCTGCGAGCAGAAACAGAGTGAACTTGCAGATAATTCTGGTATTGAACCAGCAATCTAAAAATTATGATAATATTACTCAATATATCCCTATGAGTTAGCTTTCATACAAAATTGGTTTCACTCAATTCGGAATTCTGTAGAGAGAGTTATGCTCTCTATAACACAGGCTGCTAGGGTGTCTGCGGGCAGAAACAGAATAAACTTGCAAATGATTCTGGTATTGAACCAGCAATCGAAAAATTATGAAAATATTACCCAACATAGCCCTATGAGTTAGCTTTCATACAAAATTGGTTTCACTCAATTTGGAATTCTGTAGAGAGAGTTATGCTCTCTACAACACAGACTGTTAGGGTATCTGCGGGCAAAACATAACAGAACCCAATTTTCCCCGGAACCTCAATTTCGCTCAAAATCAATTTTTCTCACCACATGTTAACACTCAACACAGTCTCTCAGTTCTGAATTTTCAAAAAAGATGAGGGTTCCTTCATGTTAAACTCAACCTCTGTTATTCTACAATTATACAAGATAAATTCAAACCCTTACCTCTTGAAGATCAAATTCTAGGTTTTTTCTTCTCTTTTCTCCCCTTCTCTCTTTCACGCTTCTTTTCTTCTCCTCTGCTAACTTCTCCAATTCTCAAATTCTGATTTATCTCTTTCTAATTCACTCATATCCCTTAAATAGTCATACTAATGGGCCCCACTCTCAATTACTCACACAAAAACCTAACAAACTTATTTATCTAAATCTTATTCTATATCACATGAGATTTAAATTATAATCACATAATTCATCAAATTACCATATAGCATAATAATAATTAAGATAAAATAATAAATAACCTAATAACGAAAGGTGGGGTGTTACATTTCACAACTGTTTTTTTAGTAAATATCAATTGCACAACTTTAAATATATAGCAAACACATATGATTCACAACTTAACAATGCATAAAAATGGCAAATTAATAACTCAATTATAGCTTAATCATAAATTCATAATTCATAATTCATAATCAACAACTTAAGTACTTCTTTTTTTTAAAAAGCAACAACTTAAGTACTTAACAATGTAGAAATGCTTAAAGTAGTGTTTACTGTTTAATATTAGTACCATTACAAATTAATAATAGAAAACAAAAACATAATATATCTAACAAACATAAAAAGTCTAATTAACAATATTTCTTCAAAACATTTCTTTAATAAATACACACACATATATATATATATATTTAAATATTTTATAAATAAATATATATCTTCGGTTCGGTTCATCGGTTCATTGGTTTTTAATTTTACAAACCGTGAACCGAACCAATCTTCATTGGTTTTTATCAGTTTGGATCGGTTTTTAACCGAATAACAAAAAAAACCAATCCAATTATTTTGGTTCGGTTCGGTTCGTCGGTTTCATTGGATTGATCCGATCCGATGAACACCCCTGGCTCTTTCTTTTTTTTGACTTAATCGCACTTTTGGTCCCTCACGAAAACAATATGTGTCATTGGGGTCCCTAAACTTTAAAAATCACATTTTTTCTCTCCGATGTTAACATTTGTTAACACTTTTGGTCCCTTCTTAGTTCTTACTATTTTCATAAAAAAAACTAACGTTTTTGGCTTATGTGGGTTTTTTTTATTTCAATTTCTATAATTAATAATTAAAAATAAAAAATAAAAAATCATTTATTAAAAATTAAAATAGGAAATAATTAATTATTAATTTAAAAAAAAATCTTTATTTTCAAATTTCACCTCTCACCTGTAGAGATGGCAACGGGTAGGATCGAGCACGGGTTTTACAATTACCAAACCCAAACCTAAATCCCAGAACCCAAACCCAAACCCAAACACAAACCTTATGGGCGATAAAATGAAATTCATGCCCAAATCCATTGGGTTTCGGATTTACCCGAAACCCAAACCCAAACCCAAACTCATTAGTTATATAGCAACTCAATCCAGAACTTACTTTCATATAAAAAAAAGTGAAATTCATAGAAAAAAAAAACAAATACTACTCATCATCCTCATCCATCATTAAAGTGAGATAACAATAGTTTAGAGTTTATTTTCTCAAACATACAAAAGTACAATTAATCATCAAACACTAAGAACAAAGTTTATAAATATATATATGTATGAGGGTTTTTTTGTAATTTTATGTTTCGGGTATTTTTGGGTTCGGATTTTTTCTTCTCCCTCACGCTCTTCATCTTCATCCTCTCATTCACTCCATCTCTCACAAAAACAAAACCCTCATGTCTCTATCACCCCATCTCCTTTCCACCTGATCAAAACCCACAACCACAACCCTCGTCTTCATCATCCAAACCCTAAATAAGAGGCACCTATAATATTAGTACAAAATAAATTAGTATAGACCTGGTACACTATTACTATAACATATTATTAATATGATGTATGAAAATGTTGTGGGGAAACTGACCCTCTTCATCAACATAGTCGTGCACACCTTCGCTGGGTTGTTTATGCAGGCGTGTGGTCTGTTGTTGGCCACTAGCATCTCTTTTTTGTTGGTATAGCTTTGTTTTCTTTTTTTGGTGTGGTTTGTTTCGGTCCAGCCCTTTCTCTTAGGCTACTGGTGATTCTGTTCCTCTTTCCCCGTAAGTTTACTGTGTATTTTGGATATAGCACCCTTGTGCTATTAATTTATTTATTTATTTTGGCTTTTCAAAAAAAAAAATCAACATCGACCTTGCTTACCAGCAATGTGGTTGTTCATATAGTATGAGAATGCGGCTCTATTCTCCGTGTGTGAGCCATGCTTCATTGGAATTAGTAAGTGACACTATCATTTGTTTCTAGAGAGTGAAATAAGTAAGGAATATATTGAAATGAAGTACAAGGAGTACTTCAACCCAATACAAGGAGAATGAGTATAAAAAAATATGGTTGTTGTCTTGTTGATGTGCTAGCCCGTGACGCTACTAGGGGGGGTCTTTGTTCCGGATTTGGAGGCATCATTCTTCTAGGGTGATTGAGATCTTGTGTAGGCATGTCTTGTTTTTTTTTTTTCCGAAAGCAAATATAATTTTATTGAAATGGGAGATGTATATGAGGACAACCCCTCATTAAGTAGGACAAAGTCATACACAATTTTTTTTGGGGAAGCAAATAATTGAATTAAAAGGCACAAGGCCACCCATGGTAGGACAAAGTCATACAAAATAAATTATCATTTCACACCCCATGAAAGGCTAAAGCATAGAGATAGTGTCTCATTAAAATCTTATTATGAAAAATTCATTGAGATAAAAACCTAATGGGAAAAAAGTACAACAATCTCTATATTTTGCCTATGAAAACAAATCACAACATTCATCCTCCCTGTGAGCATACAAATCCAAGAGTCACAAGACCCCATCAACAAAAAGCACGCATGTTGGAGGAATCAGCTAAAAGAAAAATGTTTCCGAGTAGACTTGGAATTTAAATTTCCTTTAATAATTTTAGTTAAAGACTTCGAGATTATGATCACTAAACACTCCATTATTTAAATCATCTATATCCCATGAGATATTGATTTTTTTTTTAAACCCACATGATAGATTGATGAAATACTAGTATATATATGTGCTTTCTGTACAATGCAGTCCTAGAATATAATTCTAAAATGATCGAAATATACTTTTATAATCATTGTTTCAAAAGTATGTTTTTTTATAGATTAAAAAGTTAATATTTAGATAATAAAATAAAAAATTTAATTGTTTTTTTAAGAAGAAATATATTATTACTTTCAAAAAAAAAGTATATTATTAAACATATAAAAACAAAATATTTAATGTATATATATTAAAAATTATTCTTAATTAGTAATTGTTTTGAATTTTATTTAGTATCTATTAAAAAGAGCTAAGATACGAATTAAAAATTTAACATTATCAATAAAGATCATAGAAAATAAACTAGTTAAGATAATTTTCCAAATGCACCCAAAATAAAGTAACTAAGAATCCAAAGATAAAGAAAATATGGTGATAAAAAATTTAATTAAAGAATGGATAAATAGTTAAAATTGAATCAAAAAAAAAAAGCAATTGGGTCTCTGAGGTTTCTGGTAGCAATGGGCATGGCAGTGCTTTTCTTACAGAAATCCTTGCGATAGAAAAAAGGTTATAACTTGTTCGGGACTTGGGGATAAGGAGGTATTTTGCTTCTCATATTACATTTACGTTGTGCATGTGCTTACTAGCAATGTGACTGTTCATACATTTTGGGAATGAAAATCTATTTTTCGTGAGCGAGAGCCATGCTTAATTTGAATTAGAAGGTGACACTATCATCTATTTCTAGGGAGCGAAAATGGTTGTTGATGTGTTTGCGTTGGCCTGTGATGCTACAAGGGAGGGATCTCTGTTCCGGGTTTGGAGGCTTCCTTCCTAAAGTAATCGAGTTGTTGTGTAGGGATGTCTTCACTTAGTTGTTTTTTTTTTTTGCTGTTGTTATTTTTCACATGTAAAAAAAAAAAACAAAAAAAGATGATGGAGAAAAAATTAAAATAAATAATACACTAAACACGTTATTGTTGAACTTCATTTTTAAGTGCTTGTTGGATGAATCAGCTAAACGAAAAATGTTTCCGCGGAGACCGAGACTATAAATTTCCTTTAATAATTTTAGTTAGAAAACTTCGAGTTGGAGTATACCCAAAGCTGGGGTTTATTTAATATGTAATAATTGGTTTTGAAGGTGGCTCCTCGAATCATTGTGCATATCTGGTGCTCATTATACTAAGTTACAGATCCATAGTGAATATATAAATCATTTTCTGCAATATCCTTTGATATTTATGAGTCTTAATCAAACAAAAACTACAGGTCATCTTGCTCTTGTTGACCTTTCCTTGTTCATGCTTTGCTTCACATCATGAAGATATTTGCAGCACCACTAATTCTTGTGATATTTTCTTTTCTGCTACACAGAGAAAGTGGAGTTGAAGCATCAACAGAGAGCATGGATCATATCGAGTACAAGATTCCTGAGAAACAACCATACCGAACTTCATATCACTTTCAGCCCCAGCAAAATTGGATGAACGGTACTATTTTCCCAACCAAGCATTTTCAATATGTTTTTAGGGTGCCCACTAGGGTGGACAACTTATTTTTTGGTCCACCGGTGGACCATCATTAATCACCGTTGGATCTTGGAATATAAGAATATTCTTTAATTGGATGGATATGATTGGTTGGATGATTAAAGGGTAAAAATATAATTTGATATCCCTTACAAAGAAAATCAATTGGTTGAGTTAATTGTTGTTGGCACTTATCCTGGTGGGAAGAGCTGCATAACCTGCGTTCATATTCCCTCTGCCCTCCTCTTACAAGCTCTTCTTCTCCCAGCTCCGGCGTCTTGCTCCATCGCTGGCCACATCACTACCATCAACCTCGCCAACGCCGACGTTTCCCTCTCCAGCATCCTTTTCCTTCCTCACCCCCATCCCCTCTTTGCAACACTTCCTATTACAAAACCCAGAATCATAAACCAAAGAAGAAAAATTGAATCTTTTTTAGTTGAAAAACAAAGACAAGACATTAGCAAGAAAAATGAAACCCAAAAACCCAGAAACAACAAGAGAGAAGAAATATTGATTTTTTTTAGTTGAAACCCACAAAAAATAAAGACAATGCATCACCAAGAAAGCTGAAACTCAGAAACTTAGAAACATGAATAAGAGAAAAGAGGGTGGTAGATCTGTGTTGTGTTAGCTTTTGATCTGTGCTAGCAAAGAGAAGAAGATGAAAGAA
Source organism: Lotus japonicus (assembly GCF_012489685.1). Classification (NCBI taxonomy): domain Eukaryota; kingdom Viridiplantae; phylum Streptophyta; class Magnoliopsida; order Fabales; family Fabaceae; genus Lotus; species Lotus japonicus. The sequence goes on along the minus strand of NC_080045.1, from coordinate 7,231,863 downwards.
GAAAAATAATCAGAAGAGAAGATGGAAGATAGATCTGTGTGAGCTTTTGATTTTTGATATGTGTGCACTTTTGATTTTGGTTTTTTAAGAGAAGAAGTTGATAGATCTGTGTTATGCTAGCTTTTGATTTTTTGGGTCTCATTTTCTGAGTTTTCTATGTTTGGGCGAGAGAAGGGTGTATGGAAGAGGGAGAAGCGTTCATGGATTGAATTTCCAAGAGACCAACATCACAATTCAAAGAACGATAAATATTTAAGTAGTAGTGTGTGTTGTGTCCAATTGAATCCAAAAAATCAAAGCTCCTCCACGTTTCAATTGAATCAATACAGTTTTAACGCACAAATCCATCTTCCATACACCCTTCTGATTTTGTTTGTTGTGTTCATGTTAGACAATTGAAATTGAAAACAATAAAGGTGATGAGGAAGGACTGTGAAAGTAGGGAGAGGGAAGTGGGAGGAAGAGGGAGAAAAGAGATAAAGTCTGAAGTGCCCTTGGTGTAAAGTCTAATATATCCCTGGTGCACCGGTGGACCAAAAATAAAATGGTCCACCCTAGTGGGTACCCACAAATGGGGTGGATACATCTGTGCAAAATCTTAGTGTCAAGCATGTGTTGAAGATAAGCTATCTAAGCAAATTTCATGACTACTACTTTCTTGGTAAATATGCCTCTGATCAGGAGAAATTCAAACCAGATGTTAAATTTACAGGAACTAGTTTGGACTTGAGGTTTGACTATGGTAAGTTTTATGCTTCCAAGTCATTTTTTGACTATCCCAAGAACAGGAGAATATTGTGGGGATGGGTGAATGAGTCTGACAGCTCCACAGATGATATTGAGAAAGGATGGGCTGGTCTACAGGTATATTTAGTTCCATGCTAAATCTTTTATATTATTTATTTAGTGCATGTTGTGAAATTCTTCAACTGATTTGGTTTGGATCAGTAGTACCGTAATTAATTTTGGATAGAATTGATTTTGTTAAAGTTTATTATGGTAAAAGTAAGTTTCAAGTGAATTTAAAGTAAAGTGAAGTATGTTTAGATACGCTTATAGAAAAACTGAAAAAGTCAATTGCTATAGGGTTTGTGAAATTCAGTAAAAAAATCCGATAATTGATTACGTCCACCCCAGAAGTTACTATCTCCAACTTCTTTGCAGAATTGAATTCGGGACTAAAATCAATTCTCTTAGTGGATTGTCAAACATCTCTATAACCACCTAAAAGTGATATGGTCAATGAAAATTGATTCTAATGCCTTCAAAATTCGAATCAAACACACTAATTATGAAGTTGGAATCAATTATGAGAAGAAACTTCTATGAAAAGCTTCTATGTTTCGGAATCCATTTAGAGAAAATAGAAGTTGGTCTAAACATGCTATTAATTGCTTTCAATTTTCAAGGCTACATTCATATATAATTTTATATCATGAGGTCAATGTGGAAGTGTACCATTTTGAGTTTTGATGAATGATAGTCATTGTTTGGCAATGTAGTCTATTCCAAGGCAAGTTTGGCTTGACCAAAGTGGGAAGCAATTAGTACAATGGCCAATTGAAGAGGTAGAAAAACTACGTGACAAGCAAATCAGAATAACAGGAAAGGAACTCGTTAGTGGAACAACTCTTGAAGTCTCAGGCATTACTGCATCACAGGTAAGTTAATTAGTGCTACATTTTTTTTCCAAATTTTCACTGATAAATTTTCTGGTCATGTACAATACTAATGTTAAGTAATTTTTTGTATTTGCACATTATAGGCTGATGTAGAAGTGTTGTTTGAGCTACCTGAACTAGAAAGTGCAGAGTGGTTGGATGCTAGTGAAGTTGATCCCCAACTACTCTGTAGCCAAGAATATGCATCAAGAAGTGGCATAATAGGACCATTTGGTTTGTTAGCTTTAGCTTCAGAGGATCTCACAGAGCAAACTGCAGTGTTTTTCAGAATTTATAGAGCTCCTAACAGATATGTATGCCTGATGTGCAGTGACCAGAGTCCAGAGCAGGTTTCTTCTTGCATTCTCTCAACTTAATCTTAGACCATGTATATTTCTCTTTTTCTATTCAAAGATTAGTCTTTTATTAGGTGTGTATAATGTTGTGAAATTTCATCATAAAATTTCACAATTGACTATGTGGCACGCAGAAGGTGTTCTCTCTGGATTTTACTAGAACTGATTAAGGTCTGAAATCAATTCTCCAAAATAACCCTCAAACATCCAATATTTCATCCATAATTAATTTTACTCTACAAGATTGATTCTGAAATTTCTCCATAAAAAATCAAACACACTATTAATATAAATATAAAATCATACTTTTTTTACACAACCAATTTAATTTTTTTTATAGTTGATCAATAAATGATATTAGAGTATCTGACGAGTTTAGTCCTTATTACTCTCTTATTTTATTAAGGAACTGTGCATCAGGATTCAGGATGAAGCTTTTTTTTGTGAAATCTAATGATGAAGCTCGAACCATATATAGTTGCCCAACAAATTAAGACCAATGGGCTTTTGGTTCAGGAGGCTTGTTAAAATATGACATAAAGCTATCCATCTATCTTCACTAACCATTGACCCAGTGATCAGATCGAGTCATTGGCTGGTCTGATTGTTTAATAACATTGTTTTTCACACTTAAGCTTTTGTTTTATATTGTACACTTTGCAGATCGTCATTCCGGCAAGACCTTGATAAAACCACATATGGAACTATCTTTGACATTGATCCCAGTGTTAAAACAATTTCACTCAGAAGCTTGGTATGTTTATTCATTTTTTTTTTTGATAAGCCAAAAGAATATATTGAATGAAGTACAAGGGGTACTTCAACCCAATACAAGAGGAAGAGAAAAACAGACAACATAACATGTAAAATAAAAATCGAAACTAAGAGAGACTTAAAAACCCCCGCCCCTTGGAAGCACTTGCTAAATAAAAGGTGCCTCATTAAAACCTCTCCAGGAAAACCCCATGGGAAAAACCTGAAAGAGGAAAAAGAGTACACATTTTATGAAGCCAAAACGATACCTCCAAGTGGAAAATACAAGACCCACCCAGTAAACACCAGAAGTTGAACGCTGCCACCTAGCACCACACTCTCACCAACATAGCCTAAACCAAGCGGTACTCCAAAAACCAGTAGAACATCTTTAAAGACCAAACAGCAGTAGTCGTGGTACTTTAGGCACAACATAGATAGAAGAATGGTAGGAGCACCAATTAAAACACTACTGCCATGCTATTTCCCAGCAAGACACCTTGATCAAGACCACCACTATAAAACTAGAGCTAGCACCGTAGCAGATTGCTTCCAACACACGACTAGTGGAAGAAAAATCAAGTACAGAACCATATAAGGCCTAGTAACCTGTATGCCGCCACTATCCAGCCAGACCCCGCCTTTCAACACAAAATTAGCTTAACTTACAAGCAATCCAAACAAGCAAGAGGATTTGTAATCCATTCAAAGAGAGAGAAACTAAAATTATGTTCCTTTGCCTTTATCCAGCTCCAGGATTTGTATTGGATAGAATCAATAACAGTGGAGGCCTCAAAAGCTCCATTTCTAAACAAAACCGAGTTCCTATTGTTCCAAATGCACCAAACCACCGCTACCCACACAATCCATGCCCTCCTTCTCCGGTGCAAGCTACCACATTCTGCCAAAAACTGAAGAAAATGAACTTGGCTATCCATAGGCACTGCACAGCGAACTCCCCACCACTGAAAAACTCCAGACCACACCTTCCACACAACAGGGCACAAGAAGAATAAGTGTGGGGTGTTTTCCTCATCTTCCAAACATAGAGAGCATCTAATTGTTTCCTCATCAAAACTGACCCCTCTCCGTCTCAAATTAACCTTAGATTGGATTCTATCCAACAGCACCTTCCAAGCTAACGCTGCCACGTTTGATGGGATTTTTAGAGACCATAGGAAGCTGAAAACTCTGTCACTAGCCATAAGGACCGGTCCTTGGAGAAGTTCATAAGCAGATTTCACCGAGTATCCACCTAGTTGTTCTCTGGACCAGAACCAAGAATCTGCTCTACTCACCACAGGGGAAAAAGAGCTTAGCTTCCGCTTTAAGTCCTCTAATTGCAGAATTTCAGATGCCCCAAGGTCCCTTTGCCAAACAAACTGCCAGGACCAAGCTCCATCGAGCCACACACCCATCTCTTTAACAGTGTTAGACATTTGGGTAGACAGCAAAAATAAAGACAAATATTCTTGGCGAAGTGGAAGCTCCCCCAACCAACTATCATCCCAAAACAGGACCTTATCACCCTCTCCAATCCTCCGACGAATCCCTTCTTCGAACCAAGAACCTTCACCATCTCCAAAGCATAGACAATTCAGATCTTTCCACCAGCTAGAAGAATTGTTAGGGACCCTATTCCTGTACTTCGCTCGAATTACTTTACACCAAAGCTTGCCACTATCTGTCATAAGAGCCCACCTCCATTTACCGAGTAAAGCTTTATTAAATTTCCCCAGGTCCCTTACGCCCAAACCCCCCTCCTCCTTCGGCCTGCAAACCATTTCCCAGCTGACCCATGCGATTTTTTTATCTCCCTCCACACCGCCCCAGAGGAAATCCTTCATAAGCTTCCTGCATTTAGACACAACTCCAGCCGGCATTCTAAACAATGAAATAAAGTACAGTGGAAGGGCTGAGAGAACGCTCTTGATGAGGCAGAGCCTGCCACCGAAAGAAAGGCACTTTCTCCTCCATTTCGAAAGACGAAGGCGTATTTTTTCTAATACAGGGGTCCAGAAGTCTACCCTACGAGGGTTACCACCTACAGGGAGCCCCAAGTAGGTGAAAGGAGTAGACATAGACTTGCAGTTCAGTATAGTAGCATACCTTCTGATACAATCATCCTCCACCGCCACACCCGCAAGCTTGCTTTTTGTAAAATTTACCTTGAGGCCTGAGATTAACTCAAAACAGTGTAACAGTCCTTTCAAAAACATAATGTTCCGAACACAAGCCTCTCCAATGAAGAGGGTATCGTCGGCAAACGGCAGCATAGAGATACAAACAGAAGGGGATCTCCCCACCTTGAAAGGAATAAACTTCTCTTGATTAACAGCTTGTTTCATAAGTCCATTTAGGCCTTCAGCTACCACCAAAAACAAGAGCGGTGCCAGCGGGTCGCCTTGACGGAGACCCTTCTTCATGGGGAACTCCTCAGTCGGGCTGCCATTCACAAGTACAGATATAGAAGATGAAACCAGGCAGCTTCTGATCCAACAAATCCATTTCTCCGTAAAACCCATCCGCCGAAGCATATACAACAAGAAACTCCATTTGACGGAGTCATATGCTTTCTCGTAGTCGACTTTAAAGATTACAGCAGGTCTCTTTTTGCTTTTCGCCTCGTGGACCACCTCATTTGCTATTAGTACACTATCAAGCATACCCATCCCGCCAACAAAAGCAAATTGAGCCTCATCAATTAGTCGTGGCATCACCAATTTCAACCTGTTAACAAGAATTTTAGAAACAACTTTAAATTCATATGAAATTCATTAAGAGGTTGGGGAGAGCCAACTTTAGGAACCAGCGTAATAAAAGAAGAGTTAGAACCCCTTGGCCAAGCACCATTCATATGAAATTCATCGAGGAGCCTCTTAAAATCAGATTCAAATAAATCCCAAAAAGACTTGATGAAGGTAAAATTAAAACCGCCGGGCCCCGGACTTTTATCGCCTTCGCAGGCCCATACCGCCTCCTTAATTTCTGCCATATCAAAACTTGATGTCAACACCTCATTATCCCCTGCTGAGAGAGCCTGAAAATGCACTCCATCCAATAGTGGAGCCTGCCACTCCTCCACTAGATACTTTTATTCAAAAAAATCTTTAATACCACTTTTAACAACATCTGGGTTTTCCTGCCATCCTCCTTCAAGATTCAGCCCCACTATTGAGTTGCATTTTTTCCTCCAGTTTACAGTAGCATGGAAAAATCATGTATTGGCATCCCTTCCCTAATCCAACGCAATCTGGACTTTTGACAGAGTAGCGATTCTTGCATATTCGCAACTCTCCAATATTCACTCTTCAATTCCCTTTTCAATCGAATATCCTCTGAGTTTAAATCACCTTCCTCAGCTTTCTTATCTATTACATTCAGCTTCAGCACAAGCTCATTCCTTTTTTTCTTCACATCGCCAAACACTTCCCAGTTCCAATTCTTCAGTTTCAGTTTTAATGCCTTCAATTTTTCCTTCAAGACATACGCTGCCCTCCCGTCTACCTGAATAGCATTCCATTCGTTTTTCACAAAGTCCTTGAAACGATGATCTTGGAACCAACAGTTCAGTACTCGGAAAGGTCTTGGGCCCCAATTCTGATTTACCAATCTCAGGATAATCGGGCAATGGTCTGAGATTTCGCGGTCAAGAACCTCCTGTATACACCCTGGCCACTGTGAAAGCCAATCATTTGAGACCAGCACCCTATCCAACCTACTTGATGTAGAACCGTTTGGCCGAAACCACGTGAATTTTCTACCAACCCTGGGTATATCCACAAGCTCCATTTCATCTATGAAACTATTAAAATCCTCTATATCCCTTCTATTCTGAGATGCATTTGCAGCAATGCCTCTCCTCTCCTCAATCATCCTCACGGCATTGAAATCCCCCAGCAAACACCAATTAGTAACGTCACTGTTACGTCGATGCACTATCAGGTCATTCCACTGTCTTCTTTTCTCTACAGGGTCGCATGATCCATACACATTCACAAACACACACGGGATTCCCTGCACACCCCACAAGCCTTTCATAACAATAAAACCTGACCCAACCTCATAGTTTTGTAATTCGAACATTCCCTTCCTCCAAATGCTTACCAATCCACCACCTCTATTTACTGACGGACACACCGTGAATTCAAAATCATCATCTACCCAGAGTTGCGAGCCTAAATTATAGTCGAAAGATTCCAACTTGGTTTCCTGGCAACAGAATAAGTCCACCTTCTCTTTAGAGATGAGTTCTCTAATCACTCGCCGCTTGACCCGGCTTCCCAACCCCCTAACATTAAGGCTGAGTACCTTCATAAGGCACCCACTTTTTCCCCTTCAGTTTCTGGACCTCTTCCAGAATCTACGCCATTCGCATCCCTTGTATCCAGATTAACCAGTCTTCTGATAATTTCCTCTTCATTCCCAGAATGAGAAACTCCTAATTCCTTAGCAGATTCCCATATGCGTCTAGCTTCGATCTCTTTGTTCTTGATCCAAAACTTATTGTTACAATTTTGAATCCCAGAGTCAGAAATAGAGTTACTTATTGGGCCAGAGGTAGCTCGACATGTTTTCTTCCTTTCTGATCTGCTGATAAAACGCCTAGAACTTGACTCACATGAATGGGTAGGATCCCCAGAGTATCCGACGCTAGGTGATGGACATGGGTCAAAAACCCCAAGCTCACTTCTCATCATAGCTGCTTGGCCTTGTTCATTGAATACCACCCAAGAACCAGTGCTCTCCAGGGGGCGAGAGCTAGATCCCAACATTCCATCTGCTTCTCCTAGTGGTGGCAAGGAGTTACCATTGTCTGGAGCCTTCGCCAAGACCCCTTCTGTTTGAGTCTCAATTAGAACCACCTTCACGCCAGCAATTGCAGATGTGGTGCTTAGTTTGGTAGGCCCCACTAGTGGATCACCGCCAGTTGGGTCGACTAACGATACATCCAACTCTACTAGACTGGTTGTGGGTATTGTTGTAGTTTCTAAACCCAAGAAGTCCCCTTTGTTAAGTTGGCCTTCCGGCCCACCAACAAAATCCTCCTGGCCCAGTAAGATTTCACCCTCTAACGAATTTGCTGCCACCGTTTCGCCTTCACTTAAGGCTGTCTATTGACTATCCATGCTAGCACTTACTCCTTCTTGGGTCCCACCACCCGCCGCAACCTCATCATTGCCAATTATTTCTCCTTCCTCGGGAGGACCCATTTCACACATACCCATTGGAGCATTAATTCCACCACTAGGGTTCACCGCAACCTCCTCGTGTGGAGGAAACTCTTGGCCTCCCACCTCCCCTCCGCCGTCACCATCAACCAGGGCCGCCTCATCCCCGCTATCAGGCCAGATCGAAGAATCTCGATCACCCTCCGAAGAGGACCAATTCTTACATCTACAGCACATATTCATCCCATGCAAATCAAACGGCACCATTTCCTCCATAAAACGAATACGAAAAGGGCAGCTATTCGGTCGTACTATTCTCGAGTTGGAGATGAACTCCGAGCGTTCAGTTCTGATTTTCACCCTTGCAATATCAATCTTTGAGAAGGACAAAGTTTCTTCATCTATTTCCACTAGGTCACCAAATTCCTTGACTAGAACCTCAAAGCATTCCTTCTTCCAGAAATGTAGAGGAATGCCTTCACATCTCAACCAGACTTGTCGGGCCCGCGGGACCTGGAGAGGAGTCCACGGTTGGATGACTTCAAATAACTCATCAGTTAGTTCCTCGGCACCCTGCAGGATTTCCTCAAGATCTTGTTTCCCAACTCCAGATAATAGCACCAAATTGTCCCCCAAGTAGCGCAACCTCACAGAGTTGAGGCCATCTAATAGGAATAACTCACGAACAAGCTGCAATTTATCAATGCTTTTCATAATCCCCACCATGCTCTTATCTAACCATTCCTCCACCTCTCCTTCCATGTTTAGTTCCAGTTCTTCACTTTGCACTTTCGTTGTATTTGAAGGCAAATTTTGATTGTGTATGGCCTGATGTTTCGCTCTGTCGCCTGTTTTCCTGCGTCCATGCACTAGGGCTTGTTTATACTGGTCTCTTCCAATTTTCGTTTGAAACGATCTCATCTCAGTTTCCCGCAATGCATGCCTAGCACCATTCGATACCACCGCTGTCCGGTGCACAACCGATGAATCTGTAGCCCCCTCCTTATGAATCGTCCTTGGGAACCTTGGAGAATTGACATGAATTTTCTGGCTCCCAATGAGCAGTTTGCCAAGATGGAATTCTAACTTTATCGGATCCAACACGTCCAGGAAGCGGACAAAACCAAATCTAAGACCTGCTTTATCCCTTTTTTTAGGAATAAAAACGTCTCATAATCTTCCCCAACCAGTGCTCCATTTCTGAAATGCGCTCCACATCTCCCGTTCCCCGAAGTTATCAGGGAAGTGATTGAAAAAGAAGGACGTGACATTACCTCCATTGCATCGCTTTCTCCTTATCACCTGGTGCCAGTCACCACCCTCTCCCCACTCCCTACCGCTCTCTCTCTCTCTAAGGTCTTTCTCTCTCATTCTCACTCATGAAGTGAGTGTCGTTTCTATAGTGTTAGGTCGTGCCTCAGTGTGTGATTCAAGATGGTATGGTATGTTTATTCATAATGACACATGTTCTCCTCCTTGATTCAACATGCACTTGCTAGTTTGATAAATATAGGTTCTTATTATGCAGATTGATCACTCCATTATTGAGAATTTCGGGGAGGGAGGAAGAGCTTGCATCACTAGTAGAGTTTATCCCTCGTTGGCTATAGACAAAGATGCACATCTTTATGTATTCAACAATGGAGAACAGAGTGTGGTGATCACTGAACTCAATGCTTGGAGCATGAAGCAAGCAGAGATTGGCTATGAGGGAAATGAAGCCAGTACCTAAGAAGGATTTAGAGATTCAAACAACATTTACTTTAAAATCATTGTGTTTGCGTCCTATATAATTTTGTTTTTCCTTTTTCGCAAAAATGGAATGCTTATTCCTACCCTAGGCGATTCAAGTGAATAAGAGCTTGCTCGTTTTAATTTTTTGGCTTAATTGCATTTTTTGTTTTTGAAATATCGTGATTGTGCAATTTGACTACCTGATCTTCAAAACGAGCAACTTGGACCCTGACATTTAGTTTGTGAAAATCAAGTCCCTCTATCTTATTTCCATCAAATTTGGTAATGAAAATGACTGAGATGACATTTTTATTAAAAAATAATAATTTTTTCCACTTAAGCATTAAATTTTATTTTTTTCCACCTATCTCCTTCAACCTCCATCTATCTCCTTCTTCTTCTTCAACTTGCATCCTCTCCCTTCAACATCAATCCAAACTGAAAACCTCAAAATCATCAATCCTTCTTCGTCTGGGATCTGGGTGCGGCAAATCGTCTGGTCATAGCATGGTCTGTCCTTGCCTTTGCCCTGTAGGAGGCTGGGGATGGATTGTCTTTTGTAATCATTATCCCTTCCTCTTACGTGTCCTATTCTAGGACTTTCCATGCAAATATCTAAGGATGATTTAGAAAGTCGAAACATGGGTTATAGGCCAAGCCGACCTCTTCTCCAAGGTCTGTTTCAAGTAGTCCAACTCTTCTTAAGTTATTTGTAGACTTGATGGGCTGGGTCAAGCCCTAACAATATAACTTTGGGCCAATACATGAACACTCCTTAGCCCAGGTTGGAAAAGTTATCATAACAATATTTACATAACTCAACAATTACTTAAATGAGTGTCATTCATTGTTCACAAAAATGTCTTCGGTAAGTCTCAGGTTTTTCTCTGCCTTAAGAACTCAATGAACATGCCTGTGCAAATTCTTATGACTCCTTTATATAGAAAATGTCTCTTGAATGGATATGTGGAGGAGAGGATCGTGAGAATACAATTATTTGGGGGAAAGGGAATTGTAACACCCCGATTTCGGTGGCGTCACTTTAGTAACTCAAAATAAAATAAAGCCGAAAAGCAGGTATTTTTTTTCGTTTTGTTTAAATAAAAAGACTTGTCGAAATAAAGACTCAACCCAATCGCGATTAACAGCGATTAATATACAATACAAGCACAGCCCTCGCTGCAACTAAAAACATCGTCACGAGTGACCTCCAGTGACGGAAAGGTAGTGCCCGTGGGCAATTATGTACAAACTAAAACAAAAGGGCAAGTATTCTGAATACAGTCCTCCAACGAAAGTAAGTCGGCCCAAAACGGCCTCAAAAGACTTCCTACGTCCGACAAACTCCCTGTGATCCTCATGGAAGGGAATCACACGAAAAGCTAATAGTCGGGGACCTGCCCTGCCCCAAAATAAGGAATGACAATCAGAGCTATGACTCTAACAACCAACTCAAAGACTCTAACCACCCATATCCCACACTACTTTCATCGACCCTTCCTCGATCAGGCCTGAAGTCCGGGTCCTCGTCGAAAGCTTCAGTAATAGTCATTACGCTCCTAGTCCTCCTCGAGTGACGAGTCATCACGAATCGGCTGACGGACGCCTGGAAGCAGGCCGACCACCCAAACACAAACATACAAACAAAGCCAAGGCGCTAGGGTCAACTTACAGAATACAATAGATATACAACCAACATGCGATAAAGGGGGTATATATATGTTGTATATATACATATAAGTTATGCGTTGCCTACCCTAAGGTATATACATGACATGTTATCAAATCTCTTACACAATTCAATCATCAAAACACATAACGATGTTTATCAACATCAAATCATCAAGTCTCAACAATTATAGTTAGAGTGCATGATATGTCATACAACGGTAATCATAATAAGATGCATGGTGTGCCAATGCAGAATATGCTGATACAAACCCGAATAACGTCACTCTGCTTGGCGACGGGACAAACCAATGGTATTGCCACTTAAAGGCTGGGCACCTCGAGACGGTCGTAACACTGGCCTCGTGTTTAACCATTTCTGCTCGGGCGTCGCTTATCACCTTTGGCTATAGTCAAGACGATCCAACTCTACATGGTTCGACCATTTCTGCTTGCTATACCGGACATCAACAGGCACGATACAACTCTACATGGATGATCGTTACCTCCTGTTGTGCCAGGTATAGTCAGGACCGATTCAACTCTACACGGCTGATCGTTGCTTCCTGCTATACCGAAGTACTCCACTTGGCACTTCATCGCGTGTATGCATGGGTGCAATATGGTTAGCTAAACAACGATTCGTCCTCACAGGTAAAATTGGTTCATTGACCAAAGGCATCTACAATGAGAAACCTAGGCTATAGTCAAGTCGGTTGTGACCCCACGGGTTTAACCATTCTGCTTGCTACGCCAGACATCAACAGGCACGATACAACTCTACACGGCTGACCGTCACTACCTGTTGTGCCAAGTGTACTCTACTAGGTACCTTACTAACGCCCAGACCCTTGGCTAAAGCCCGTCTTCAAATTCTTTCCCATAAAATGAGTTCCCTTAAAACAATAGTTCTCTTATTAGGCAAAATGTTCCATCGTGAATTAGTCCATTATGTCGTTAATTCCAAAGTTCAGTTTTTCATTTCCAACACCTTTCAAAATAAAGTTCCCAAAGCTAGGATCACCGACCCATTCCCGTTTTCCAACTCACTTTCATTCCTAAGTCTTTTCCGTTGAATCATCGTCATTAATTAAAAACATTATATTCTTAATAAATATATTATGGATTTATTTACATAAAACAGATTATGATTATTTTCAGTCCAAAACTCTATAAGTTCAAAGTTTCCATCAAACCCAAACAACTCCCCGAGAAAACACTAGATCCCCTAGAACAATGAAGGTTCGAACCTTGGTCCGACCTAACAAACGTTCCCAAAACAAACCCGTCCTTGTCATGACGAAGGTAAGTGTATTCTACACTCCAAAAGTGGCATCAAAATGCACGAATATAGTCAGCACAATTTAATCATAAACGCAAATACATCAAGCTCTATCGAGCGATGAATCAATATGGCAGTGCTGTAAACATAACCTTGTCATATCCACTAGAAAGCGATAAGACAGAAACCAGTAAACGGCTGAAGCCTCTCAGAAAACGGAGACACACGTCTCATATAAGTTCACCCGGCCGAAGCCTCCAGAAAACATTTTCCAATTCAAAGCGATAAACAATATCCAAGCAATATTCAATATCAAGCAATACTCAAGTCGAAGTTATCGACGCCTACAATACAAATAGCTAGTAAGTAAGTTGCCCTAACCTCGAGTTGTTCTAGTCTCGCGGTGCAGGTCTCGCTCACAAGCTTGCTCAGTCAATCCCAAGGTTTCCACAATTGAACCTTTGAGCAAACAAAGCAATAATGAATCAACACAAGTCGATACAGTCGAAACAATCCTAACTAATGGTCGACAAAGCTCGAGAAGCTTCAGAGTACAACATTTAGGCACGAATGGAAGGGCTTCCCCCGAATGGATGAGTTTTGACTCGATTCAAGTTTTGTACAAAAACACTTTATTCGCTAAAACGTGCATAACTCGAGCTACAGAACTCGGAATGACACAAAACCAGCGCCAAAATTTCGACAATTGAAAGAGCTACGCAATGGCTCAGGTCATAGAGACTCAAAAATTATTTTTGGACACGGTACCCAAGCAAATAGGTTTCGGCCACTATGGAAAATAGGGTTTTCGAACTTTTTCTTCGATCTAAATCAATTCCTAGGTATTCTTAGGCGATATCTAGGCCAGGGAAACTCTCAGAAAAATTATCGGGTCGAAAACTGTCGCAGGGGTATTTTGGTCAATATTTTTAGCTCGGAAACTCAAAATCAGAATTTCGAAAAACAAATTAGATGGGGTCGATCCTAACGACATTTATAACAACTAATCCTACTAAAGCTAAGCTCAGTCGAGAGTTTTTGATCCAAAAAGCGGAACCTCAGCATAAAAATGGGTTTTTGAGCAGAATTGAAACTCGGCGGCAATTCGGCGAGATTCAACAGAAAACAACTGGATATTCATGCTCTAGAGCACGTAGGCAATAAGTTTAGACACTGAAATCAAGTTATTTGGACAGTTTTACAAAAAACTCCAAACTTTGAGCTCAGAAAAACATAGAAAAAGTCGACAGATCTGACGATCAGAAGTGAGGGATAGTAACTATACCTCGATGTCTTCGATTAGCAACGAACGGAACGACGATCGGTCAAGAATTGGAAAAAAAACACTTTTCCTCCTTTCCTCCAAGAGCTCTCGGCCGTGTGTGTGTTTTGGGATTTTTTTGTTTTTTTTTTTTCATTTTTCATACTATATATAGGAAATGGAAAATGCGGAAAAATGAAAATTTCGCAATTCCGATTTTTCCTACTGATTCCAACGTATTTTAGACACGATATTCTTCCCGCTGAATCTTCTAATTCTTCAAAGAAATATCAGTATGATTTTTGGTTTTCGAGGCTTGTTTTTAATGCTTACCGGCATTAAAAATGCACTTTATGCATTTTATGATATTGACCTCGGATGCAGAAACTTCCTTCTGAAGAAAGATTTGGAACGTCGATTAGAGTGGGCGTATGCGGATGAAATCTTTATTTGAAGCTCCGAATAGAAAAAGTCTTCATCGTCTGTTGATTTTAGGGTTTTTCAACTATCAGGGATTCCGTTTCGGCAAACTTCCGAGAATTGGAATTTGACGTTCGTACATTCCAGGGATTCGCATCGAAATACTTGTTTATAGACGAATAAGAGAAATTCTAACATTTCTCTGAAGATTTTTGGAATTAGTTTCCATCGCGTCCTAAAGTGTAAATTAGCTATTTACTAGTGTCTTTGACCTAGGCTTAGGCGAATATTAATCGTGCTATAACTCTTATCGGTTTTGATACAATCCTTGAACTTTTCCTGAACCTTCTCCTTCATAAATTTATTTCATCCAATAAAATCTTGTTCAGGTTTCCCTTCACGATACATCGAACTTATTCGTTAATAAGGAATTCACTAATTTATTTTAAGCTTAAAATCTTGGGTCTCACAGGAATTGTGTAATTACGTTTATATGGATTGAGGAAATCAACGAAACTTACTAATGGGGTAAAAAAAAAAGGATACATGTGAACAACAATCCCACCGATCGACCAGCCAACTTGTTGCTCATGTGTCTCTCTTTGTGTTGGGCTAAAGTTGTTTAGGACATCCTAATCTCTTTTTGTTTGAAAAAAAAAACTCATAATGATCCAGTGGTTAAAACTTAAAAGTGGTTGTTTAAACCCCTTCACCACACCCGTGTCGGAATTGCTAAAGCAAATTAATAGAAAATAGAAAACATAACTCAACAATTAAATAAACTAATTTGCATTTATAAAAAGGATAAAACTTGAGTATTGTTCATTGGTTGCTGGTTGTGTTGTTGACCAATAAAATATTCAGCTATGCACTAGCTTAATTGTGGTAAATTTCTGAACTACTCTTTTTCAACTTGTGTGTCATGTTTTAATTAGACAAGAATAAAAACTGCATATATGAAATTGAACTTAAGGTTTATCCTTATAAAAAAAACTTGTTGAGCTATTTAATATCCACATTTAGGGTGGTTCTATGTAGCCCATAATTAAATATTAGTTTACTTATGAACCATATTTTTACAATTAACATTTAATACTTGTTATTTACAATATGCTACACAACTAACTTGCAAATAAACTCTTTTATTTTAAGTTGAGAACTTATTACTTTTTTGTCAGTATAGTACAGAAAACTATCCGTTTATGTGTGTATAGAATTGAGTCAATTTACCTCATGCACTTGGAAAGAAGCGATAATGGGGGAAAAGGAAAAGTTTGTAACACCTGTTCATGGTTGTGTGTGGAAGAGAATCAATAGAAGATTCTTCTTAAGTGAGGCTGTAAGATGACGAAGGCTTCGGTGGGTGTGTTTCAAACTGAACCACCATGGTTCAGTTGCATTTATATGGTGAAGAGACCAAAATATCCTTCATTCCTCAAAATTTTCCATCTTTCTCCTTCTATCACTAATTCACCACTTCCGTTCAACGCTACACTGCTTCCATGACGGTGGCTGAACTTAGCGGCGGCGATGCCGACAACAGTTTCCGCAACAGTCTCCTTTTCCGCCGCCGTACCGCCGCCACCACCGCTAGGAAGAGGTTTCTGGAAAATTATGCCAGATTCATCATGTCCCTGTTTTCTTTGTAGCAATCGTCAGAATCTCATCAATTGGGGAAAAATTGAATCTTGGAGATTCAGATCGAGGGATGAAGAAGAAGCACTGCGATGAAGCGGGAGGGATGAAGAAGGAGGTGAAGACGAACCAGAGCGATTCCACCGTGAGCCTCCCCCTTTCATTCAATGCGTTTTCTAGGATTAAGTTTCTGTTTGGGTCTCTGATTTGAGGTGGTGATTCTGTGCGATTTGAGAAGGCTCACCTGGGAGAGTGTTAGATCAAGAGGGAGATGGAGGTTGAGCTTCTCGGCGGTGGTTCGAACCGTGGCTTCTACGGCGAGGGGCGACGGTGCGTGGTTCTGGCTGGGAGGAGGAGAACGAGCCTCCACGACATTAGAAGTGGAAGCGGAAGTGAGATTGAAAGCTTGAAGGCGGAATCTGTGGCCGAAGTAGCAGCGTCGGAGTGCCGGTGAGGGCGGCGGCGGCAAAGTGCCGGTAACACGGGGACGGGCTGTTGAAGACGATGATGGATTGAAATTAGACAAAAGGATATTTTAGTATATTCAAGTTTTAATACATTTAATCTTAACCATCTAATTTTAAATTATTATATCAAATGGCTGTGGTTAAACTGAACCACCATGGGACAGTTTTCAACTGTCCCACCGAAGCCAAAACCCTGTAAGATACTGAAAAGGGACCCTCCAATATTGCTAAATGCTAATCAATGCCATCATGGCATGCATGCTGGGTCTGATTTTGTATTAAAGAAAGCCTTACAATTTGGAAAAATGAATGAAAACACACCCACTAACACATCACTATGGACTCATAACTCATCACCCTTTCTCCTTGGATAGTGGCCGTCGTTGTAGTGGCTGATATCGTTGATGTCGTCAGCTTGCCGTCTTTTCCCAACCTAAAGGAAAAACTAATAGGGTCCCACTTTGTTGGAAGTGGAGTTAGGACTTTGCCATTGATTTTCAACCTTTCGCTCTTTCCTCCTTTTCCTTAATTGGAAAAAAATCTTCCCGGCCTTGTTTTTTCCCCTAATTTTTTCACCTTTTTGTCACAATACCAATAGTGAGTTGGTATTTTTCAAATGTTGTTAGAAGTTATATATTATATTCGTGAGAGATATGAGATAGATAACTTTTATAAAGGTATAGTATAATAGTAACCCACAACTCTAGAGCTAGCCTTTGGTTATGTTGGCTATCCTAAATTCTAATATGATATTAGAACTTATCATATATATCTAATTGTTGGTGGAGACTTCTCATATTTGGACCACACCGCAGATGTCTATTCCTGCAAATTTGACGTTTTAGGTGTTCGGCCCAGAGTGTGAATGTGTGTGTTAGAAGTCTTACATTGGCTAGATATGATATAGACAACTTTTATGAAATGTAAAACAACCCTTCAACTCTTGAGCTACTTTGTAGGTTGAGTTAGGTCTCTCAAATTCTAATGAAGGTTAATTATAATGCACAATATAATAATGGGTCAAGTGGAGGTGTAAAATCTTAACCATCATTACTATCCCCGCTTACAAGTGAAGAGATCTTCTTCTTTCCTATAAGCTCCTTCTATATTGTTAATTGAACTTTATTACTTTAGCCCAATCAGGCAAGCGAGTTGTCTCTTGTAACCGGGTAAGGACTAGGTGAGTAACCTTTAATGAATTTGTAGGAGCGGAGCTCGCGATATACTTGTCTAGAGGGTGGGTCATCCCGGCCGACACGGTGGGAGAGAACACATCCCCAAGAGGGTGTGTGCCCTGGGTCGACCAAGTGGCGGCAGGCTACAATTTGCATGTTCGAACAAATTTCTACAATTAATTTTGGGGAAAAGCATTATATGTTTAGATTAGTTTTTTTTTTCCTCATAATCAATTTTGACCGCCAGAAAAAAAATTCATAAATTTCTCCGCATAGTTGATTATGGTTTGAGAATTTACTGTAGAAGGTTTTCCGAATGTTCTCACCGAGTAATTTCTAGTGGTTAAAATTGGTTCTAAGGAAAGAAGCTGATTCAAAAGCAAATGCTTATTGTCTTGATTTTAAAAAAATAATAATAATCTCCCAGATTTTTATCTGAAATTACCTTAAACTAATTGTTTTTTAGCACTTTTTGGTGCAAAAAACATATTCATGTATGATTATTAACAAACAGGCAGAAAGCAACAAGATGCTCCTGTGTGGCTGTACTCCAGCTTCTAAGATGCTTTGCTTATCAATGAATCAGCACCAAAGTGGCTTTTGTTTAGACTATCCACAATGGTTTCAACATTCAACACCTTCAACACTCCACTTTTTCTCTTCCCAACACTCCACATCACCTTCTCTCTCCAGTTCAACACTTCATTCAACTTTTACCCACTCCAATGGTTTTTCATTCAACACCCTACCCCCTACCCCACCACTTTTATTTCATATTTTGATTTAATTTTATATTTTTCTTTTTATGATTTCATAAAATTAAAATTTACGATAAAAATTAAATTAAACAAACTATTATCGATTTAATTTAATTTAATGTTTTTTTTATTTATTTAAATTAAATTAAATTAACGTAATATTTTTTTAACGTAAATTAAATTAAAACACTTAACAAAGGGGATAGTAGAAAGATTAAGATGAATAAGATGATGGAAAACTTGGTTTTTTTTTTCTGTGTCCAAATCAAACGAACCAAGTCTCTATTTATAGAGAAAAAAAAATCATGAATTTTGGTAAATTTTTTATATTTTTTAAAATTTTTTTTAAATGAAATAATTGAGTTGGAAAGATTAGGATAAAAGAAAATCGCCCGGACCAATCAACGCGTGACACGCGTCACTCATCAGACCGTCTCTCTCTCCTCTGACGCGTGGCACGCACGGTGCCCAACCGACGCGTGCCACGCGTCCCACCACCGGTCCGCCTGGGACCCGCCTGCTGCCACGCCCTGCCCATAACGCGCCTTGTCCGCGCGTGTGTGGCACGCGCCTGGCGGTCACCAGCCAGGCCGTGCCACGTGTCCCATGCTGCAGGTTTTACAAGTGTTGAAAATTTTCAACACCTCTCTCCTCCCTCCAACTTTCAACACTCACTTTCAACACCATTAAACCCCACTTTCAACATTAAACTACCCACATTCAACACCATTGTGGGTAGTCTTATAGCAGCACTGCGTAAGGAGTGAGAAATTAAAAAAGCAGTGGCACTGCAACTTGGTGCAAATTAACCTTTTGTTTTTGTTTTTATTTGAGGTTTCAGCTTGTGGGGTGGGCTTGGCGTATATAGGAAGGGAAACATGAAATATGCTGATGGTGGTCATGTGGTTGATACTTTTCTAAATTATAGCATTTTCCGACAGTCTTT
Source organism: Lotus japonicus (assembly GCF_012489685.1). Taxonomy (NCBI): domain Eukaryota; kingdom Viridiplantae; phylum Streptophyta; class Magnoliopsida; order Fabales; family Fabaceae; genus Lotus; species Lotus japonicus. Next base: position 7,212,576 of record NC_080045.1, on the reverse strand, counting down.
TATTTCCTCAGAATTAATTTTAATACTTAGAAGTTACTTGAAGAATTTATTTTCAAAAATTGATTTCGATTTCAGAGTCAATTGCATAATAATTTAAAAAATACAGTTACATAGTATTTAATTGAGACAGCAGCTAGCTGAGGTTTGGGGATGAAGTCATGTGTGGCATCAGGGCTGTCCCTTAGCATGATGACATTAATCTAAGCTTTGAATCTATCTGGGGGACTTTTATCTTTTGTGAATGCTAGATTCAATAATGATTAATTATTAAAATATTTCTCACACTGACCACGCCAATATGTATTACACATGTGTACTATATATTATTTTCTCAAGTTGCAACTTAAATAAACCTAATGGAACCAGGAATTTTCTAATCGGGTGATGCTTAGTTTACCACCTTGGCATTTGAAAAGTGGGGGTTTTGGTAAAAGTTGAAAAAATGAAGTCACTATCTATGGTTATTCTTGAAAAGAAAAAGCAAATTATACTGATCTAGTCAAAGGGAGAAAGAAGAATATAAGAAGCAGGAGCTGGGATTGCAATTCCAAATTCGAACTACTTTTTGATGAAATTGATTCCTTCTTGACGATAACAGCACATTTAACGAATGAACTGTGCCTAAAGTAGTTGCTTTAATTCCATTTTAGAGGTACACAGCAATGGGGATTTGATTCCAAGGGTGTTTAGGTAGAGAAAGGAAGAAACTTAAATCAAATTCTTATAAAAAAAAGAAAAAAGAACCGTGCCGGATTCAACCTTGTAGTTTTGTAATAATTGGAGTTCATGGAAAAAAATAATTCCCTTCTCCTTCACCTTTGGTTGATACTTGTGTTTGGATACTAGTTCAAGTGCAAACGGACACTAACACTTCATTCAAGATGAAATTCTGCTATATGTAAAGACACACCTCTATTCTAAAGTATGGAAATCCCTTTCTTCCTTAATGGCTTAATTAACCCCTAAAGGGAACAAGTGAAAAACCAGAACACAAAAAGCAGAAAAGAAAAAAAAATCTCATTTGGACTTCCATGATGGTCCCTGTCATTAGTAGAAAGCAATGGTCACACACCCAATCAAGACCAAACTCATAAAAAAAACAAACAAATTGGAAAAGCATATCACATGCATAGATCAGAAGATTGAGCTTAAGGTTCCAAACTGTTGTCGCGATTGCGTGATGGATTTCACAGTCTATATATTGGCATCAAAACCGTAATTATGGCCATAATTGTGTGACGAATTTTTAAAATTCCTGTATTTATCTGCAATTCCGCAACACAACGATAACCGCATCCAAAACCGCAATTGATCAAATTTCTGGATAAGCTTATGAACATGATCCTTCAAGCACAAATGGCAAAGCTACCACTCACCTACCACTCTGATGACATAATAATTGAGCGAAAGGGATCCAAGCATAGTCCTAAATTTTGAGATAATAGACCTAACTCCACTTCATAAAATAACCACTAAAGTGAGAATGATCAAAACCTTTATAACCTATATTGGTTTTATCTCTTTTTTTTTTTGCTTTTTTTTTACACATATTAAACTATTTTACATTATTTCACTAATGTTTTTTTTCGTTCACAAAACTCGAACTCGAGACAGGAAATCAACCATGTAACACTTGAACCAACTATCTCACTTATATATATTAAATAGTAGAATTATATGAAATAAAATGTGAATATGATTGATGAAGTTTTACACGACATTACACGAGGTGGAGCATTGCTCAGGGCCATTGATTACAGATGCTTCCATTACACGTGTCACGCCCAAACCATACTCTCAGATTGATTCGACCTTCTCTTTATCTATTTGACCACACTATGCTAACAGAAAATATTCAGAAATTGAAATTGAGATAATGAAATTTCATTTCACAGAATAAAGAAGAACTAAAATTATAGTACAATTAGTTGCATAATATAATTTTTTTTCTTTTTTTTTGAATAATAATAATAATAACATATTTATATTTATGGATTATGGATATAAATAGAGTGATATGAAATTAATTTTCATACCCCCAGAGAGCGCCGACTTGGACGAGTTTGGGGACAAGGTGGCCGCTGACGTGGAGCGCGACAAGCGACTCAAGCCCGCCGACGCAGGCACCGCCGATGAACACGGCGGGGGAGCGGCTGCGGAGCAAAGCAGCGGCGGCGGAGGTGGGAGATCGGAGGTCGTCGTCGACGTCGAGTGGTAAGGCGGCGATCTCGGCGTCGTCGAATTCGATGACGGTGGGGTTGACGCCGATGGTGGCGAGAAGCTTCTTCATGACGTGGCACATGCAGCAGGAGGATCGGGTGAAGATGATGACAGGATGCTCCGATATCAGCCGTTGGATTCGAGATTCCGTTGATTCATCAACATCGATTGATAGAGATGAAGATGAAGAAGAAGAAGAGTTGTTGTTGTTAAGGTTGTTGTTGTTGGTTGTGATTGTGGTGGTTCCTCCAAGGTCGAGTTCAACGACGTCATTTGAGTACCGTCTAAGCCCTTGCATAGTTGAAACTTGAAAGGGGGGTTTTGAATTTTTGTTTATTTTTGTTCTAATAATTTGATTGGAAACTGGAAAGTGGAGGAAATAGGAGAAGAAGAAGAAGAAGGCAAGTTGAGAGCGTGTGAATGAGAAAGGGGGAGTGTGTTTTTATTTATAAATGAAAGGAAGAGAGGACTTGTTGGATGGTTGCTTACATCAGTAAACTTGTGTATTATTTCCTCGCTCTTTAACACTAGCTCTAGGTCTTCCCCACGCGCACATGGAGCATTTGTCTTTATGTTCTTTTTTTACTAGTAAAAGGAAAATATATTACAGCCAAATAATTTAGTACTGGTATGTACTCTACTTGGGAAAAAAATATATAAAGAGAGATTTTGACGTTTGGAAGAATCTATCATCAAATCCACCGTTGAATTGAAAGTAATTATCCTATAAATCATATTTATAAAACTTTACTAGGGATATATTTGATTAATATCATATAAACATTTCAAAATAAATAAAATTCAATCGGTGGACAACTCTTCTCAAGGAAATTCTCTGGCGATCCTATTTAGGAGTATCAATTAAGCGGTGTGTTGCACCCTTCGTCTCTTAGTGGTGATTCATGTACTTGGAGGGCTATCTCTAATATGAAAGGTAAAAAGACCATGGTGACACAACAAGGGGGTTGTATTGTATCCATGTAATCTGACCGGGATTGACTAGATTCTTCTTCTTCTTTTTTTTTTGGTCAAAGAAAGCTTCTTCTTCTTTGAGACATGGCTCCTCCACTGATTGGATCAAATCTGCTTGCGAGGGCTCATGTAAAAATTGCAATTCTCAACAAATTGGGAATGCTCCCCTCAAACTGTGCATTTCATCTTCTTCTTCATCTTGTGAACAAGATGCATTTGGGGTAAATAGCCAAGTTGGTCCCTGAATGTGTCACCCGCCTTCAAGTTGGTCCCTAAACTTTCAAAATGCATTCCGCAGTCCCTGGATGTGGCTTACGCCATTCAAATTAGTCCTCGACGTTAAAAAAACAAACAGACGTTAACAAAATCCTTTTTTTAATTCTTTTGCCTAGTTGGATTGTCTACGTGGAACTGGAGTGTTGGGAAAACACTTGAAGTCAAATTAGTCCCTGAATGTGGCAAACTAGTCACAATGTAAGATTCACAATTGGATTAAATATGGTTTCCCAAACTCAAGAACAAGAACAAAAACCTGGAAAATTAAACTCTCAAATCCAGAAACAATAAGCAAAACGCAAAAAATTAAGCCCCCATCTTTTTTTTCATAAGCAATTAGATGGTGCCAATTACAAGAAATGAAAGAAGGCAAAGACAAAGCAATGCAAGAAATAGAACATTCAAGAAGAAAGAAAAGAAAACAAAATCCCACCCTTACTATCATCCTGCCTTCCATCTTAAATTCCCCAGCGGCAGTCAAAGCACAACCCGCACCTAGCCATCGATCAAAGAGCACTTGGATTCAGAAGGATCATTGTTTCCTACAATCACCATTTGTAGACAAATAACCCATAAACACAAAAGCAAACCACACCCTTCCTCCGAGGAATTGAAACATTAAAGAATCAAAAAGACAAAATCACACGAAGATTATGTAAGTGCTGTTGTTAAACACCTGAAGTTTCATTAAGAGGAACAGAGAGAGAAAAAAAATTAACAGAGAAAAACCCCCAAATTGAAAACCCAAAAAATAACAGAGATATACAATTCAAATCCCCTCTCTTTCAACCACCAACAACCTCAAAAAATCCAGAAATCCAAGACCCATTAAGCAATTCCGATAAATCATGACACTAGTCAAAATCCTTACTGGGTCTCACCTCCCAGTCGATTTCATGAAGCAAGGAAACACAAGAACCAAAAGCATCCACTGCAACATCAACAGAATAGGAAGAGGAAGAGGAAACGAATGTAATGAAATCAGAGCACCGCGCCCGATCTGTTGGGTTTTCAGTGTTTGGAGAGAAAAGCTTCAGATCGGTGATGAAGGGGATTGATTTGGGAAGAGAGGAGGTGGCTGAGCGCGATTAAGGTCGTGGTGATGAAGGTGGCGGCGCGTTTAATCCAGGAGGAGGGGAGATACGGTGCTGGTGCGATCTGGATGGAGGGGAAGCGATGGTGGGATGATCGAGCTTGACGACGGAGGAAGATGGTGGTGCTAATTCATGTTGGTTCTGGTGTGGTGTTGATGTGATGATGAAGACGGTGAGATGATGAAGACTAATTTAGGGCTGGAGTTTTTTTATTTTCTAAAATTGATTTTATTTTTTATCTTCTGGGTTTAATTGAAAGAGGGACTAAATTGAAGTTTATCTTTTTTCCCCAAATTTTACACATGGACACTCCAGCATGTAAAAATAAATCCATGTTAGCAGTTCCGTTAACGTCCGTCAACGATTTTAACCCCAGGGACTAACTTGAATCTCTTTTGCCACATTCAGGGACCGCAGGAGGCATTTTAGAAGTTTAAGGACCAACTTGAAGGCGGTGGACACATTCAGGGACCAACTTGGCTATTTACCCGATGCATTTGACTTTCAAGCTTTGGCTCACGAAAGCATGTCTGAATATGACATTGAAAATCATGTTTTCCTCTCTTTTCTTTTAATCTTTTATTTTCTCTCAGTGTTTCTCTGCACATTTGATTAAAGGTGGTTCGAGATCTCTAATAGAGTGGAGATTGACAAACTTTTTCCTTCAACTGCAATGGGTATTTATATTAAGTCTTTTGAATATAGTCGTTGTGTTTAAAAGACTTACTTTGAATGTGCAGTGAACTGTTGAGGAGTAGAAAAATAGTCGTTCTGATCACAGGTACATGTTGTCAGCTTCTAAGCTTAGTGTCATGTAGATGAAGACTTCAGTGTTACAGAAGAGTGCTGAAGCTTGGGTCTTCATCGTCTAAGATGAGTGTAGGATAGGCTCGGTTGACTCAACATATCACCCTTAGACTTGGTTTAAATCTTGTAGTCGTTGGCTCAATGGAGCATGTGTTTGACAAGACATCTTCTGCTTTCGGCAGGTAGGCGCTCCTTATAACTATTTTTGGAATGATGATAGTTGAGTTGAATTTTTGGAATCAAATCCCTTTTTTATATATATTTTACTCCCCACGAGCAGAATAGTTCATCATATTCTTGTAGCGTTGTTGGATCTACACATAAACGAGATGTACAACGCCTTTGACTTTAACTCTCTTTCTTTTACAATAGAAGGAGTTGTCATGTAATGGTTAATTGCATCATCAATTTCACTCACTCAGGTTTCACAATCAATTATTCACTAGGATTATACCATCGACTCTGATACTACTATTGGTGCAGTACAAGCCCGACATGAGGGAGCTAGCTAGGAGTTCACAATCCACATTAGACTAAGATCTTAGTAAGTGAGTAAGTAATTTGAAGACATCGTCCACATACTTTTACAATAAATTAAACTTTAAAACAATGAGTAAGTGAATCATTTAACATATTTATTGGTCTATAGTTATTTTTTTCATCAAATGTAAAACTTCTTTTATCTATGCTTGCACTTTAACAATTAATAAGTATTTGTATAAAGCTCGTTTTCTTCAAATATTAACCAGTGTACTATACAATTGAAACTCTTTTTCTTTCTTTCTTTTTTCCATATAATTTTTCTTACTTTTGTCCTAGGCTTTGGGATTTGTTAAGTTGTCTTTTTCTTTGGGATTTTGATTTCTACATGTCTAGACTGAGTGATTTTTAACGACCGTAAGTATCACGTCAAATTCAAATACTATTTGAATCAAAATTCAATCTAATTCACTCTGTTTATTTCTAATTACTTAATTAACATGTAAGGTAATTGGACTATAGTCAAGTGAACAGAGTATATTGTTTTCAACAAGTGGGGATCCATTCCTCTCACTATGTAGTAACAGTTTTTTTTACTTCAATATAATTTAAATTAAGGGGTTAGTAGGTATTCTACTTCAAGGCCAGCCAGACTATGTTAATTCATTTCTCCTGTGTTTGATGAACTGGTTACTTAAAAATCGTGTAAATTTTAAATCAGAGTTCAGAAATGCACTACATAGTTTAACGACGTAGAAAAATGAATTTAAAATTTAATAAAACATTATTATTAAAATAAGCTAGTTAAAGAATTACTAACTCTGAAACACAAAACTACTTTGATATTGAAAAAGCAATGCATAAACGTGGGATACAACAAGTACAGGTACATTCGAATCTCCTTTTTTTATTATATGCTTTCAATAACCGCCGCACAAAAAGGAAAACATGATCGCAGAGGGAGAGGGGCAACGACCTGCCACGGTTGTTCAATGGAGGTTCTGAGCGGCGGTTTCAAGCATGAATCTTGGGGGACTTGAACCGCAGTGTTAGAGTCTCACATTGGCTAGAAATGTGGCTAAGTAATTACTTATATATGGTTGTGTAAACCTTAACTCTTGAGCTAGCTTTTGGGTTGAGTTAGGCCTCCTTCATGGTATCAGAAGCTATTTCCGATCCTATGATCTAGTTTTTATTTTTCTTTTATTTTTATTGTTATTTTATTGCTTTCCTGGCCGCCGCCGCCGCACCTTCTCTTGAACGTGTCGCTACCGCGCTCTATCCTTAGAGCGCAGCCGCCGCCGCTGAAGTCGTCGTCCTCTATCCTTAGAGCGCAGCTGTCGTCGCCGCCCTCTATCCTTAGAGCGCCGCCGCCGCCGCTGCTCTCACGTGCGCGACCCTCGCCGTGATTGAGCCCCCGCCGCCGCACTCTACTCTTAGAGCGTCGCCGCTTGAGCCGCCGCCGCCGCCACCCTCTACTCTTAGAGCGCCGCTGCCGCTCGCTCTCACTTGCAATCCTTGTCGTGACTGAGCCGTCGCCGCCACCTTTTTTATTCTATTTATTTTTCGTTTCTCCCTCACCTTCTTCTACTCTTCTTCTTCATTAAAAAAAACACTTACAGTCGCGCGTCACTGCAGCCGCTGCCCACCGCCGGCACCCAGGCAGTAATACAAAAACACACACAAAAAAAACCCAGCTTTATTTTTTTATTTTATTTTAATTTTCCCTGATCATCCTATGGCCGATCACACTCTGATCCCGGCTCTCCGACGCCAACGGTTGTTCTGTACGCCAACAATGGTTCCTCCTCTTCAGGTTACTCATAGTTTTCTCCGGCCGCTCTCGCGCTTGAAGAGTATTTTATTTTCACGACAGGCCTACCTTGAATCCTTTTTAGTGATTTTCGTTCCAATCTCAGCATCAGTGAGCCTCCAACTTCAACTGTGGGGGTGTGTTAGAATATAATAGAATATTATATTATAATGTTCTTTATTTATTTATCAATGTAATTAGGTTTAGATTTGTTTAGCTTTTATTATTAGTCAACTATGTAATTGTATAAATAAGGTGTTTACCTAAATAATGGTTGTTTGACCATGGGCCTGGGTCCCTATCCTAGATCCATTTGTTGTGGAGACCTCCTGAAGGAGGGTCTAACTCAACCCAAAAGCTAGCAAGAGTTAAGGTTTGCACAACCATATATAAATAATTGCTTGACCACATCACTAGTCAATGTGGGACTCTAACACGCAGCGGCTCTTAACGGTGGTCAACAGTGAGTATGCGACTGTCGCCGGGTCGTTGACGAAAATACTACTGATTTAAGATTTTACTCGATCTGTAGTTATCTTTTCTTTTTAATTTTCTAAAAAGCCAAGTGAAACAGATGTCCCTGTCTTGTAAAATTTTCACAGTTTAATTGCACATGGCAGTACAACAACATCACCATGTGTTTGATGCATCCATAGGATAAGAGAGTCAAAATCTCCGAAGATTCCATGTTCCCAGTGTTTCGCTGCGCACGTTTGGTCCTCGATCAAGAAAGAAAGAAAGACCATGAATGAATGAATGATTGAGAGAGATTGGAATCCACGACTTCACATGGCGCGTGGAGAAAAAGAAAGAAAATGAGCCGGAGAAATAGCATGGAGCGAGCGGTCACATGGCTTCGTGAACGACGATGACGTCACATTGACTTGGACGTGGAACGGTGAGATTGCACCGTGACGTAGCCAAAAGTGAAAACCCAGTGGTGTGTAGTAAAACTAAAAACAACACCTAAAAAGGCACCCATGCTGACGTGGATGACAGAGGGAGGGTACTGGGCCCCAACCCGTGACATAATCATCGGAGAAAGTCATGCTTTCCTCGTCATCATGGTGACACGTGGCGGGATCTTTTGCTGCTTTCCTTGGGGATGGGGCTTGTGTGTGGGCTTTAGGATTGGGCCCACAGTGCTTTTGGGCTGGGCCCGAGGGAGGAGATTGGCCGGCGTGGGAGGTGGGGACCACAATCATGAATATTAAATTAAAGTCAGTCATAGAGGGACTCACACACTGAAACGCCAACCGTTGATGGTGCTAAATAAGTAAATATGGTGTCTGCCATATTTGGTGTGTGATGACTACGGGGGTTACGTCACCCTTTTCAAGGGGCCCTCTTCACCTCTTTGACAAAATATGCTTTCTTTAAGTTTGATTCACATTTCACTTTCTTGGCTTCATTTACACTTATTAAAAAGTGGATATAGAATGGATAAAAGAGAGGTAAGAAATTTAAAGAGACAAAGTAAAGTAATAATGGATATTGTTTGTAATATGATTGAAAGAGTACTAGATAAAGAGTTGAGTGAAATTTAATTGATAATGTGAATGAATCATATCTATTTTCATCCACACAAAATGATAAAAATAGAAGAAGAATAAACAAAAGATAATTATGTGTAATGTAATAGGGAAAAATAGATAAAAATAAAAATTAAGTGAAAATAATATGAAAGGAGAAAATGATATGTTAATTCTGTCAAATTAAGTTGGACATACTTAAAAAAAATCAAGCCGGACATAATTCACTATTAAAAATGTTCATATGATTGAATTTGGTACAATTGAACCGAATCCATATATATATAATATATAATATAATATTAAATAAAAATAAAAATCCACAATTTTACACAATAAATAAAAATGACAAAACATATTCATAACAAATTCGTTTTATTGTTACGTAACATAGGTTGCTTTTTGTTTTTTTACTTTCTTTATTGGTGATGTATTTAGTCCTTTCTCAAGATGACTTTTTTCTCGACTCTATGTTAATTCAATAAAACTTTTGCTTTGAAAAAAATTCCAACCCGATACATTTTCTTTTTTGAAACATTTTAGTGTTGGGCCAACAAACCAAGTGACTTGCCCAAAACAAAAAGTAAACAAAAAAAATTATTTTTTCATGACCTAATATGTTTTCATTATTTATTGACACATTCTAGGCGACCAGCTAAAATGGAAACAGATAATATGCAGGTTTTTGTATGAATTGTTCTAACATATCAACCACCATTTTATTAATTTGATTAGTTCTTCTACGCTCCGTTTATCGGGTTGTTCCAAACTAATATCTTCCCCTAGTCCTGGTTGAATCGGTCAAACCAGCTAATCTGATCCAATTTTAACTACCATGGTCATAACCTTCTCTATAAAAAAACAAAATAAGATAAAACTTTAAGGATGCGATTATGAGGTAATGTAATTGCGCTTCCATGACAAGACTGTAATGTTGCCCAAATTTCCTCCTTCGAAAAGGGTTCTTCAAGCCTCCTCCGGGGAGCATAACCAATCTTCTCCAAATTATCACATCGCAATTTATTTTTCACTAGAAGACCTCTTCTTAAAAATGATTAGAAGTAGTTGAGAATGACTTTCTTGATTGCGGTGGTAGCTGATAAGATTTCACCATCAAAGCTTAGGTTTGCCATGTTTTCCTCAAAGTCTCTAACTTTGCACACCTTGTGGAAATATTGAGAATTTCGATACCCTGTTTTTAACCACCTTATTCTAGCCTTTTGTAACCACATTATTTCTTGCAACCTATACTCCTTCCACAATTGATTAACCACTTGCTGCCAGTTCTTTCTTAAATCTTCAAAAATCCCCTCAGTTTCCATTCTATCCATAACCACTTGCAACTCATCTTCAAGCCCCTCGATTTTCTCAGACTCCCACATCCCTATTTTTTTTTCCAATCCCTAATCTTGAAACCCGACCTTTTTAATTTATTTTGGAGGCTGAACCCTTACCAACTCTTCACCACCATAGAGCACTACCAATCCTCTACCAAAGTCTTGAAACCATCACCCAAGAGCTAGTAATTATAGAAAGAAAATGGCTTGTGGAAAAAATCTTGAGAGCCCAAAGTTGGGGAAATGGCTCTATGATCTGATAACCCCCTAGTCTTTTGCGAATTGACAAGCCCCATTGAAACTCTGAGTGGCTCTATCATTGAGAAGCCTTCTATCTAGCTTGCTCCATAGACCATCATTCCTCGAACCTCTCCAAGTGAACTCCCCATTGATAAAGGCCATGTCAACGAGAGAGAAGTCCTCCACAAACCTCTTGAACACAACATCACTCACGCTATTCAACCCACTTCCTCTGCGTTCCCATCATTGAGGATTGTGCTGAAATATATCCTATAATAATCCATTTCCCCTCACAAGCATCCAAATGTTCCCCTAAAGCCTTCTTCTTCGGCTTCCAATTAGGTCAGATGATTAACATCGATATCATTGCCATTACCTCTGTTATCGGATATAGATTCCAAGGGAATACTCAGTTCGTCATTGGCTGGAGACCCTAAGGCCTTCTTCTTCGGCATCCCTAAGGCGGTACACACTCACGATTGAAGTGATTCTAGAATTATCTTTGGAAATGTCATCTCTTCTTTCACTGATTTCTGACCCAAAACCCTCCTTATTAGATCCACTTACTACAACATCGTTCCCCTCAAGAGTCAACAATTTTAGGACACTTTGAATTGGATCCACTACCTCTAGTTGTCCCATGTCCACGACAAGGGAACATGAAGGTAGTTTGGTCTCCTCCATTAAGGTATGACATGTATTGGGAGACCGAGACTCATCATCCCTAGGTTTTCTGTATTCCTTATGCAAACATGAGATAAATGACGTGATTCCCTTGTGTCCAGGGGAAATCCCAATGCCAAACAGATCTATCGTTGACCTTTTATCCCACACATTGAAAAATGAGTTATTGATGAACCCGCCGGTAGCGTCTAATGAAAAAGGATGACACAATAATACTACTTTAAGGATAACATTTCTCCCCAATCAAATGGTTCTAGAAGTTGGGCTAGTTTTGATGACCATGTCTTTGTCCATATTCATATGAGATTTGAAATAATTGCCCATATTGGCAATTTGGGAAGCACCAATTCTGAATGTGGCAGGCTCTATCATCTGTTGTACCCTTGTAGCAATCACCTATAGGTTAAGGTTAACCAGACCTGGAGCTCCTTCTACGACGTGTTCCTCGGCGTCAGCCACTTCCCCTAGATCCTCCGTTTCTTTGACCATAGTGTCGAAAGACATATCATTGGAGACGTGGTTCCCATTTCTAGAGCAAGAGTGAGATATATAACCTGATTCCTCAAATATATGATTGGGTTGTTTGTGATATCTACAATAAGATTCCATGTGCACTGACACGCCCATCACTGTATCGTCAATCCTGAGTTTGAGTTCACAATCTTGGATTTTGTATATAGATGAGCTTATAAGTACTCTAGCAAAATCAAGGCAGCTTCTATCCCTCATCGGATTGTCCATTCTGATCTATTCGCCTTAGGTAGTAGTTATGGTATGGTGGTAGCGAATTTAGTACTCCAGGCACTAATGGGCATTTTCTTAAGCCTTAGCCACATGAAATGCTTGGTTGGAACCGAAAAATTGGATGCTAGTTTTAAGTGTTCGAATTTTTGACCCAAAAAGTCTCCTCCTCTCTGTCCAAGAAAGCTAGCATTTCCCCTCTACCAGCAAAATCTACAGTCATCTCCTTCGCCCCCTTTGAGCATATCTTAACTCTGCTAAGGCCATTAACCATCATGAAATTTTGCAAAGATTCTAGGTTCTGGACCCCCCTAAGTGAAGCAATCACCATCTATTCTTTTGAGTATAGTTTTGTAGCTATAGTTGAAATCTTGCTGGTCCATATTTGCCTCCTGTTTTAAGAATAATGTGTGGTTGATCATGTTTCACCCTTGTTGATGATTTCTCTAATTGCTCATCTGTTTCTTTTGTATTTCTATTTTCCTGAGTGCGAGTGAATTTAAGGTTCATGTCATATTAAAGTTGTGAGTAATAAAGATGAGATAAGTAGCTAAAGAGAAAATCTCATCTGAACATCTAAGCTACAAGTTGATTGACTTTATTTGTAACACAAGCTTTATGATGATTGGGCGAGTGGATTCTGAAATCAGTGGGAATAAATGACATGGTTTCGTAGAGGATCCAATAATGCATGATGGATCTTATAAGTGGACCAAAAGGTTTCTTCTTCTTGTAATTACCCATAGCCTTTGTGTGTGGAAGCGGCACTCACGGTCTTGGTCACCATGCACACAGTTCACACATTTATTATTATAATTCCACTTTTAACCGTCACTATTTTTTTTTTCATATTTTAAATAAGGGAAATAAATTTATAGGTCCACGTGAATCTTAGTTTAAAACTCGATCCGGAGTCCACACAGTATTCTTAAAAACTACTCAATATTCTTTTTTTATAAGGAAATCTCATGTGACGACAAAAAGAATTTGAATAATATATATATATTTTTTTGAAACTGAATTTGAATAATATATAGTAATATATATATATACATTGTAAAAATAAGGAAACGAAAAATTCATTTAAAATAAAAGGAAACGAAAGTTTCATATTTATTATGATTATTTCATATTTATATGATTATATCTATGACCATGAGGGTGTTATGAAAAATAAAACAGGTGTACCATGCATGGCATTTATGATATAAATGAAAAAAACAATTGTAAGTTAAATAGTAGGGTTAAAGATTAAATTAGTAACTAATTTGTAACTGAGTTTAATTTTAGTCTATCGGCGAAAAAATGACGTTTAGAGACGTTCAAAAACAGTCAGTAACTACAAAAATGATCGTCACTAAATGTAATTTTTCCGCCGAATGACTAAAATTAAAATTACTTACAAAATTAAGAATTAATCCTTAATAATTTTAGTCATTTAGGAAATTGTTTTATTTTAGATACAATTAAGTTTTTTTGAAACTAGATACAATTAAGTTTCATAATTTTTTTTTGTTGCATAGTAAAATAAAATTTGATAGAAATAAGATTAAAAGAATAAATTTATGTTTTTGGAAGTGGAGTCTTAGCGTGTATAATCTTATCAAATAAATTATCATACTTATGAAATTAAATGACATTTAAGTATATCTTTCCATTTTAAATTTTAACGACTTTTTTTTGTCTTGATCAAGGTATCCCCACAGTCGACAGCCGTGAGACTAATCTTTCGCCCCACGGTCAGCGCACTAAGCAGTAGGGGGCTGGCCAATGAGTTTTTTCTATTCAAATTTTAACGACTTTTAAATTCAAATTAAATGATAACATGATAAATTAATTAATTTTAATTGAAAAAAATGTGTACAATTCTTCTTTTACGTGGATGGTAATAGAACTTAAAATTATTTTTTTTTACATCAGAAAGATAAATTGCATCCGCCAGTAATCGACCCATGAACCTCCCCTTACCCAACTCATATGTTCTCAGCTCCTATTGAGCTATCCTATCTATAATCATATTAAACATATTTTTAAATTTTTAAAATAGACTTTAACCTAAAAAAATACACAAATAATATGGCATATATTACGATGCATGTGAACACATTTTTGATGAAAATGGAAAAAATGTATCTAAACAAATTCTTAGTCGTAAACAAAAGAATAAAAGATGTATGTGTGCGGAGTAAAGTTTAAAAATTATGATCTCGATGCATTTTACTCATTAAACAATAGTGATGTAATTAAGTGCATTTCAAACAACACATGCATTGCATTATGTTTGGATGATTTGACATAATGATCATAGTTTAGGTACCATGGGGTTCCATAATTTAATGGGCATACCTTGGCACCTTGTGCTTGCTCCCTCCCTCCCTCTCTTATGATGCAAATCTGTCGGCGCCGCGGAATGGTTGGAGTGTTTGGAGGTTGATTTGAAGAAGATGTAAAATTAAGGTGGTTGACTAATTAAGGCAATAGTGGGTGTGACTGACACATGGGTGACGCAATCTGAAATGACACTGTCATGTCAATATGACTTTATCGTCTGAATCTTTGTCGCCTCATGTTTATAGCATTACTGTTTGTAAAATTTAGGACACCTCTTACGGTGTGTTTGGTTCAATGGAGAGGAGGGGAGGGGAGAGATTTTAATGGAGGGGAGGGGAGGGGAGGGAAGGGGATGGGAGGGGAGGGATTTTAATATTTATTATGTTTGGTTCATAGGAGGGGAGGGATTTCAATATTTATTATTTATTATTATCAAATTACTTTTATATCCATAATAGAATTCCATAAAATCACTGTATAATAATAATCATTTGCTAAAAGTTTGAATAACATTGGTAAAAATTAAAGTAAGAAAACAAAACAAGGGGTTTGTGAGTGTATGTCCATGTTCTAGGAGATAAGGATATACGACCAGTGGCAGCAAGGTGGCGTGCGTGAGAATGGGTCCGTGCGATTGGCGATTGCATAAAAATAAACCAAGAGAAAATTAAGTTTTGGTTTGATAGATCTGACGAAAATTAGAAGAAGATGAAGCCTTCGCACAGGGGAGGCTGAGAGGAACGGCAAGGATAGATGAATAAGGCATGAAAGTAGGCTTAGGTCGGCAGAACTGGAATTCTAACTATGTATAGGGATATTTTTGTCCAGTAATTTATTTCCCCTCTAAATCCCCCCACTTTTGGAGGGGACAAAAAATTGGGTTAGGAGGGATTTTGGTCCCCTCCCCTCCCTTTCTAAAAGTTGAACCAAACATATTAAGTTTTAAAAAACCCCTCCCCTCCCCTCCCCTCCCCTCCCCTCCCCTCCATTCCCCTCCAACCAAACATTATGTTAGGCTCTTATTATGGTGCCCACTAGGGTGGGCAACTTTGAAACTGGTCCACCGGTGGACCAAGGGGTTGTTTAGTAATTTACAACAGATAAACTGGTCCTCTCTCGGTCTCTTCTTCTCTTCACCTGTCATCCTCTCCGCCGCCATCACTTTCTTCCTTTTCTTTTCTGCACTTCTCCGGCCACCACCTCCGCCTCTCTCTTCTTCTTCTTCTTCTGCCCTCTCTTTTCTACCCTCAATGTTGGTAAATCTACAAGTGTACGAAATTCACCCGGTTTTAAATATCGAACCACAGGGATTGTGAGTGACTAAATTCAGCTTAAGCCTTGAGAATGAAGGTTTGTTTTATTGAAACAAAGATATGTCGAAGTAGTAATAAGGAAAAGGAAAATATAAATTCAGAAATGAAACAGAAAATGAAAAGAAAGAGTGATTTACTTTGGGTTCTTGCTCAACTAATCAATTCAAGCACATCATTCTAAGCACATGTTCTCATGAATCTCTCCTTGATGTTATAGCCTAAGCAACTACCTATCGATGCCTCGCATAGATAATTCTTTCAAACCAAAAGATAAGCCCAATTCCTTGTGTACTTAAACATTTGTTTGAAGCATAAAGATTATAAAGTTCAGGCCAACAAACCCCAACCCTTCCTCTATTCCTAGCAGCAAGTATAGAAGAGGTAATCCCATAACAAGTCCCTAATCTATAACAAACTTCCGTTCTATAATAGAAAAGCATAAAGCTAGCACATGTTCTAACTTGAAACATAAAGCATGGATATGGGATTCAAGGAAAGAAGAAGAACATGTGGGAAAGAACTTAAGATTATAACTTAAAAGGAAAAGTCCTACAAGAAATCCAAAGTAAAAGAAGAGAGATTAGCCAAGCATGGCTGGCTAAGAACCTGAATTACAAGCTTGGAAGCCCTCTCACACTCTCCTAGATGATCCTCTCCCTCTGAATTTTACAAAGTATGAAAAGATATCAAAGATTACAAAAGAAAATGACTAAAATCCTATTTATAGGCAAAAATCCCGAGTTTGGGCTGTTCCGGGCGCTCAGGCGCCAATTCAGAGCGCCTGAGCGCCAATTCCATCCTGAAAACATGCTCTCTGGAGCTAATTGGCGCCTACCCAGCGCCTGCCAACGCCTAGGCGCTCCAGCTCGCTTGGAAAAGACTCTTTGGCTTCTGTAACTCCTCTTTCAATCCTCTTTAAGTCCTCCTTCAATTCCATGCTTCTTGGCCTTCTATTACCTTCAGTTTCTGCTCTCCAAACCTAACCAACAAGTCAAGGAAGAATCTAGAAGCTCCAAGAGCTCATTAGCACAAGAGGTCCTTCATAAAACAAAAGAAAATCATGCAAGTCCTAAACTTAACTTAAAATGCAAGAAAACTCCCTATAAAACTACAAAATTACCAAAACAAAACAAAGACTTAAGAAAAGATAAAAATGCATGAGAATGCATGAAACACTACATGAGACACAAGAAAAAGACTCAAAACCTACAAAGAAATGACCCTAAAAACACTACTAAATCCGGGTCATCACTCAACCTCCTCCGCCGCACTCCGCCCCTCTCCAGCCCTTAAATCTCCCTTAAATCATCAAAAACCTCACCTTTCTCCCTGAAATCCGGCATCCCCATCACTTCCCGTCATCAACTTCATCAGATCGGAGCAAAGGTGATTCTTTTTCCACCAGATCGGACCAAAGGTGGTTCCCTTTCTACTTGATCGAAGGAAATAAGGATCTTTTTCACACATGCAATCGATTTGAGGTATGCTTTTGTTGTTCCTTTTTTCTTTTCTGTTGTTCCTTTTACTCTATTTTTGAAACCCTCTCATCTCCCTTCCAGATCGGAGCAATACTGCAAGATTGGAGCTTCTCAATGACCAAGCTTCTGTAATTTTTTTATGTTTTTTTTCTATGTAACTGCAAAAATTCCCCTCTTCTGTTCTGCAGTTTTTGTGTTTTGTTCTGTAATATTTAAAATTTTTATAAATTCGTAATGAATTTTTTGACTAGTCAATGCAAAGATGTTGAGAAAGTGAGAATGGCAGTGTTTTTTTGGTGCTGCATTTCCTTTTCCGTTTCTATTTTGAAGATGTTCAACACTTTGATAAGAACAAAGAAGTGAGATGTCCTTCTCACTTGCCATCTTCATGTTTTTCTTAGACTAAGATTAACTCAAATTGATTCCGATTCCGTGTTAAAAAAAAAATCACAGTTATCTCTGGGTTAGTGTATAGTGTATACAAAGAATGATTTGTTGGTGGGGAAGAAGTGTGACACTTACATTTTTACCCTTTTTTCATCTATCAAATCCTGACCATTCAATTAGAAAATATTCTAAGATGGTAAAATCTAATGGTTATAAATCATGGTGCACCGGTGGACCAGTTTCAAAGTTGCCCACCCTGGTGGGAACCCTTATTATTGTATGGGCCGGTATATTAGTGATCTCACACATCTTCTGCTTACTATCCATGTGCATGAATATTACTTAAGTTTATAGGTTTAGGTTGTGTTTGGATTGGAAAAGAAAAATGAGTGAAATGAAAGAAAAAAATAGAAATTTAGCGAATTTTCATAAATAGTTTTCAGGATCAGGGCGTAGGTCGGTTGAGAAATCAATGTAACGATTTCCTAATTAAGTAATTACTCGAGGAAATGATTATATTTTTTAGTGAGATTCGAAAGACACTCTAAAAAGTTCTTAGCCATCGTTATTGAAGAGTTTGTATTGAAAGAATGACTACTAAACTAAGGCAAGACAAAATGGATAAAGAAAGGTTTAAATCGGCTAAAAGAAAATGGCATATAATTGAGTAAATAAAGTGTTGGAATGATAAATGACTGAAAGATCGTAAATAAAACTTAAAGGTTGAAAAGTAAAGGCATGGAAAAGTAAATGCAAAGAGTAAATGCGAGAAATGTGTAGTTTAAATTGATTGATGAGTTGTGTGTTGTACAAATGACCTTCCTCTATTTATAGAGACAAATTCGACTAACCTACGGTAGTTAACAACACTTACCCCTACCCACATTTCCTAGTAATTACAATCGTGGGTGTTGGAAGTTACTTCCTCTGGTCAGCCTAGAAGTTTGGTTTAAGCCAAACTTTTTTGCTTCAGGTGATTCTTTGAGTGTTAACCACTTTCCTTATTTTCAAGGGATGAACCGTTGAGTGTTTCATGCACTTGTGAGCCTTCTAGATAGAACCTTGCAAAATATCGTCATCGTGTGCTGAGACCCTTGTACCTTTACCCAAATCTTGTCCAAGTTCAATCATGAACCATTTTTGTCTTACCCATTCGGCTGCTTGCACTATTCGGCTAAATTCCTACCGCGATTATCTTGCCATACTAGTGAATGAAACATTTCAGCCACCTCCTAGCCGATACGAATTTTTGGGTGCATGGCAATGCATTGCCACTATGCATTCTTGGTTTAACAGTTACCTGGTGAACCAGAATGCAATGATGATTCACTTCTTGAGGAGTTGGTTATCATTTTGAATTTGTCCATCGCCTTATAAAGAGTTGAATTCCCTTTTACCTAGTCAATCACTCCCTTCACCATCTCTCTCTCTCGTGCTCCCGTTTACCCAATTGGTTAGCATGCCCATCTTCGATTGCTCCCGCAGCTATGCCTCTCGCTCTACTGGTGATGCGCCAAATTCCTCCTGCAATCCCGGCAACCTGGAGGGGCTAGTGTATCTCAAAATTGACTTCTAGTTCCATTCAACCTTGCAAGGCGACAATATCTACTTGGCCCTTACACTAAACATCGAATTCAACGACTGAGGGAATATCTAGTGAGAGGAGTTTTTTTTTTTACTAGCTTCTAATCTCAGCCGTTGAATTTTATCCAAAGGTCAAAAATGATTCCTAGGGGGTATATCTAGTGAGAGGGGGTTTCTTATGTGAGAGTGAGAGGAATCATTTTTGACATTTGGATAAAATTCAACGGTTGAGATTAGAAGCTATTAAACATCGCTCTACTTGCATAAGATTGGACCGTTCTGAGGGCTTGATTTGCAACAATTAGGTTGGGCTCAAGCCCAGCTATTTGTGTATGTTCATAAAAATGGTGTTAGGCTATGGTTTCACATTTTATTTTGCAGATCATTCTATTAGAGGTTATAATTTTATTTAGGATGTGTTTGGATAAACAACTTTCTAAACTAGGGGCTTTTTTTTGTAACCACTTATCACATAAACATTTATTTACAAGCTAATTTGGGAAACTTATTAAATTAGTTGAAAATAAATTATAATTAAGCATAAGTTCTTATTCATAAGTTAATGAAGTTAATGTGAAAAACTTTTAAAAATAAACACAAAATAACTTATAGCAATAGATAACTCAAGCTATTTTTATAAGCTCTCTCGAGCACTTACATAAGTACTTATACTATATAGCAAGCTGAAATAAGCTCTAAATAGTCATTTATTCTCTTGCAAGTGTGGTTTAACTGGCCTTGATTCCTTGATGGATTTTAGACAATAGTAAAACTATTTTGTTTTGTCTATACTCTAAAAGCTCTTTTTTTTTTTTTTTGGTCAATTAAAAGCTCTTTCTTATGTCTTTTTTGTTTACTTTTTATGGGTTTTGGGTTCGATACAGGCATACAGCCTTTGGGGACTAGCTTCTGTTTCAATATTTTTTGGTTAAAATCTTAAATCCAAACTTGTTTTTTTGTGTGAACAGAGAAATCCAAACTTGAACTAATAATTTGGACAAAAAGCTAACATAATTTTCGGATATTGGAGTGGTTGATCCTGTCCAGAGTCCACGAGGAAATTGGATACAAAACGAAGCCCACATAATCAAATATGGCAATATATGGTCATGACATCAAAAATTAACATTTGTCGAAAAAAAAAACAGAGTATTCATATAATTACTGAAAAAAACTATAATTTTTTTTTATAGAAAATTGTAGAAAAATACGGTTTTACAACAATTGTTTCGTATTTTTGTATTTAAAGACATAATATGTTGTTTATGTATAAAATCTCAATCAATAACACTTATTTTCCTTGCTCTTTCAAATTTACGTAATATATGTTTCTCTCTTGTAACTAAAATATTTACATGTTTCCAAAAAAAAAACTAAAAAATTTACATAATATATATGTGAGGCTTTGGTAAAAACTAGGGATGCAAAAGTTATTCATATCCATTGGTAGAATAGGAAAACAAATAAATATTTTTTAATATGTATGTTTATTCTCTTTCTGGAAAGTTATTTTGAAATGTAAGGAGTTATTGATATCTGAACTCGTGTAGGAGTAGCTTCCCTACGTACATATCATTAATTAAGATTTGATAAAAGAAATTTGTGAAAGAGAAAATAAATTCAAATGAAAGTGAGAAAATATTAAAGATACACTGACCGCCTTTTTCAAATGGATAAAAAACTAGCAAAGCCAAAGAACAAAAACACCCCCAGGGCCTAAGAAAAAAACTAACCAAAGAAACACCAAAACCCAACACACGCGCCCCCAAGGACAAAACCTAAGAAAAGAAGAGCCCAAAAATCCAGATATGGCAAACCAGAAAGTAACAACTGAGAGCACCTGATTGAACCTCAGAAAAAACCAAGCAAAAAACCCAAAAAAAGGCCTGCCAACATTCAAAAGCTCCGCTAATGGTCGGCCAAGCACTGGATAGCTTCTTCTTCAGATCCAATGGGGATAACATCTACTTGTGTGGCTCAAAAAGTCCCTCCAACTCTCGTCAAAGCACGACCAGAACCGTATGCTTTAGGGAGAATTAGAGAAGGACCCATTTCCAGTCAAACCTGAACCCTCGGAATCTCGGCCACCTCATCAATCAAAGCTCCTATAACCATATGCTTACATGAACCTTTCCTTGGTCGCCCCTCCTCTTTCGTTCCGTCATCGGAACTTCCTCAGCGCTCTCCAAAACATTAACAACAAACCAAAAACCGGAGAAGAGGAGAGGCCATATGCCCCCAAACAACCACCTGCCGAAGAGACCGAGAGAGGAGCCGAAGAGGGGCCCGCCCTTCTCTTCCAAGCCTAGAAAACACGCCGCGCGATCCTTCAGAGGAGAGGATCTCAGGGAAGATAAAATCTGACGCACACCAAGAGAAAGATGAGGCCCTAGAGACACCTGGCAACATATTCTCTTCATCAGCAGAAGGACCCTCACCCTGACAAACCTCCATCACCCTTTTCGATGGCCTTAGCGAGGACGGTGAAAGACCCTCCTCAACACTCAGACCACAACACCCCGTCTTAGGAAACCTTGCCAAAACAACAAAAAGAAATGAGCCTCCCCACCAGCGTGCCATTAAAGAGGTTGATCGCACAAGAGGCCAACTCCACCGAGTACCTCACGAAGCCGAACCGAAACACCCTCTCTAATCATCTCTGCCTCTTCACAAACACATTGAGTAAGCTTCCAACGTGACGGAAAAGACCACGAATTTGGAAGTAGTCGACGAAATCAGGAATCTTGTCGACAAAGAGAGTAATCGAAGGCTTCACAAATGGCACCATTCATGTGCTTGATCGGTTTCGTCCCTGCTTCTTCGCGAGACCCTTTCAACAACCGGGTCCAGTACTCCACCACCACCCTGGGTTTTGGGTTGGGAGCCTAACGAAGGGAGAAGAAGGGATTGAAGGCTTGACTGGAGACCCTCGCTATTTAGCCCAATTCAAATCGTCACTGTCGTCCCCATCGCCATTTGTGTCCTCTTCCATGCTAAGGCCGCCGCTAGAAGGAAGCTCAAGCCGCCGCATGCCGTGATTTGGAGCCGAAACCCTAATAGGGGAGAGAGGAGAGAAACACAACAACTCTATTTAAGATAAGATTTGATAATTTTTAATATTAGATTTTTTTTCTTGATTTTTTTTTATTTACATAAGAAACTTGTTCTTGATTCACTCTGTTATTCTTGATGCTTGTTTTATGTTGAAATTCACGTTTGCATGATTTTAGATTTTAAGGGATAACTGAAAGGTATAAATCTATGATCTTTTTTTATTTGAAATAATTATAAATCTATAATTGAACCTGGAATTTTAGATCACGAAAGTAATTATAAAGCCTTTGAAGAATCTTAATTATCATTTATTTAATAATTTCTTATATAAGAGAGGAAAGTTAGAATTTTATTCTCACACTACTATCTAATTTCTTCTTCGGTGTAAATCACTGATTCGAATGTTTGACTCAGCGTATATTACAAATTATAAAAAAAGTAATACAATATTAAATTAATATATAAATGTCTCCAAAGGATAGCTCAACTAGTAAGAACTAAGGGACATATGGTTTGTAGTGGGGAGATCTAGAGATAAACCCTTGAAAAATGAAATTTATCTTTCCGATGTACAAAAAAAATCACATATAAATAATAAAAGACGTCACAAATTAGTAAACAAGTGTGCTAGAGCGACACTGTGTGATGGGGGTTTGAGGGGGACAGGGGTGAAAGGGGGCTTATATATATGGATGATGGACGGAGAAATCATCAAAGGTCGAAGGCTAACTCTAACTTGTGGGCCTACGAGATGGACCAGACCTAGTTCACATTAGCTTCAATCATAACCAGCGCTAAATTGGCCGGTAAAATCAACTCGGCCATGAACTACTGCTAAGTATGGGCAAATGCTAAGTTGGTTTGTGGTTTTAGCATCTATCGTGGCCGACGCTTATAACAGGTAAATCGATGCTAAATAGCGTCAGTCTGGCAGATATTATCAAGTGAATTTATTTTTACTTAACGTTTTGGATTAGTTTGCCCAACTTTAAACGGTGAAAAATAACGTCACCCCGATCCCGACACTAAATTTTAGCTCTAAAACAAGCATTTCTTGCCGTCCAACATCCACCAAAATTTGAAACTGAAAGTCATATATCTTCGTAGATTGATATTTGTCTTTTTTATATATATAACCTAGCTTTTTTAGTTATAAGCCCTTTTCTAACTTATTTAAACATCTCCAACAAGCTCCTGACCTATTGTCTCACGAAGTGGGGACTCTCCAATTGATTTAATGGTGTTCCTTTTTGTGTGTTCAAGTGCGTTCTCCCCCTCCCCCATCATTTGTCTTCCAATTATAATTCTATAAATTAAACTTTATGAACTTTCAAATTATTAAATTGAGATATATAACACGCTTATGACAATGATATTAAAATGGACGGGAGCACAACTCCTTCTACTGAAAAACTAATAATAATAATTAATAATTACTTTCAAAAAAAAAAACTAATAATTATTAGTGTCTTCCACCAAAGAAGAGAACGAAAGTTGAGTGAATCATTGTCAGGGCAATTTGGAAGAGGAGGAAGAAGTTAGCCCCGTTCATGTCATTTTCCAACGCACTGACTCGTGTGAGGAAAGAACGAATCGAACAAAAAAGAAGAGAAATAAAATACTAAGAAGTGCAACAAATTGTTGAATGCCAATAACAACAAGAACGTGAATTCTTCTTGTGGTGTCCGTCGGCAAAGAAGCTCCAATGTTTGCTGACATGGAAAAAACATAAGCTACTATTTTAAGCATGGGTGATTCCAATCACATGTTGTGTGCGTATCTGTTTACACTGATTTTTGGTAAACAAATATTCTCTTAGTTCGACTAAAGGAAGTTTAGATTTCAGGGCCCTTTTGAGAAAACGTCTTGCCAAAGTGTCATGTATGAACTAGTATTTTTCGACAATGGTGAAGAAAACTGGATTTAATTACATGCGGATCGATTACATAAAGTCAGAGAAATCAAAACAGCATGAATACTACCAAAGATATAGAATTCGACAAGAAACTAAACAAGCTTAACGCAAGAAAACTAAAAATGCTGGTTCTGCAACATACTCCTCCATCATCACGCCTTGCTCCTTGAGTCTCATTGATGCGAACATTAGAGCTTTTGGTGAATTTTTCAGAGTTTGAGTTGGGAACCCTCTTTCTGAATTGGATTCTCCTATTTATAGAGCTTCGTGCCCCGCGTGTCCTTGACGGTTTTCCTCCTCAATGGATAGGTTAGTGGGCCTGGTTTCCCCCACGATTTGATGCTTGCTCCGGAAGTTCCATGCATGGTGGTGGAGATCGTGTGCTTCAACTGCTTCAACCGTTTCCTGGCCACGTTTTCGACCATCGTGGGGAGAATTTGACTTGGTCAATGTGGCACGTGTTACATGTGCCTGTGTTTAGTAGTGATTGTTATTGTCGAATTTGGCTGCCCCACTAACTTGGTGCATTTTCCTTTCCCTTTCTTTAGTCGGAATTCGACTACCTTGAGTGTTTTGGGCTGAATGCGTTTTTTCTTTCTTGGGCCAAAATATTGGGCCAACAGATGCCCCCCAAAAATGTTGATTCTCGACTACCAGTCCTTGGAGAGATCAAACATTTTTTGCCCGTGCATTTCGACGGAGCTTGACGGTTGTTTGCGACTTTTCCTTTTCTGATTTCAAGTCCCATCAGAGATCCAATCGTTTGACTTTTGCTCCAATCAGAAGCCTTGACGTCTGACCTCGTCTGCCGTGTGCCGTCTCTACTTTAGAGTAATCATGGCCCTTTTCTAGCCTTTTCATTAGGGTTTGCGGTTATATAATAAAATAACCGTTGGATTTCAAAAATTTTATGCATCATCCTGTAATGCAGCTTCACGTCCGACTATTCGCTTGCCTATAAATACGCCATTGTTGGCCCTCTGCAAGCTTTACCGTTCTTTCAAACACTCAAGCTTTCAAATCCTCAAGCTTTCGAACACTCAAACTTTTGCCTGATTCTGCTTGTGACCACCTTCCATCGTTTGGTTTCTGTTTTCCCGGTGTATTCTCTGAACATTTCTATTGCTTCTGGTTCTGGTTCTGACAATGTCATCCCTTTGGCTGCTGCATGTGAGATGAATGAAGCCAAACGCACTCCCATTCCAGATCCGCCGTATGACGTGGAGAAACGGGCTATCTGGAAATCCCAGGTATTTATTCCTATTTCTGTGAACGGCAATTTACGTGCCATTTTAGGCCCTTTGAAGAAGGCAAAGAAGGGCAGGCCTAACAGTCTCCCTGAGGGCTACGAGCATTTTCACCCCAGCATTCGTGGGGATGAGCTCATTCTTGCATTTCAACCTTCTTACCGCTTCCCTTTTCTGAAAGATCCCAAAAGGACTTTCAGGTCTGCGCCTCCTAACCCATCTGCTAGTGAAGGAGCCTATCTGAGACGACTCGACAGGGTGGAGGCCAATAAGTCTGGGCATTGGAAAGTGACTAGAATTTTCGACCTCATTCAGTTGTCGAGGTCGCCGATTACTTATAACCCTGCTATGCTTCTGAGTTCTCTTTTCTTTTGGGAGCGGTCCACCAATAGCTTTCATGTCCCCTTTGGGATGCTTTCTCCCACTCTTCTTGATGTTGCTGCAATTACTGGCCTCTGGGTGGTGAGTGATGATTACCATTCTTCTGCTGCTCCCACCAATCATATTGCCATTCCAACAGATAACATTGCTTTCAGTAAGTTTATTAAAGATCACTATGTCGAGAATGGTGAAGTCTCCGATGCTGAGCATGTCGCGTTTCTACTGTATTGGCTTTCTGCTTATGTGTTCTGCACCAAGTCTTTGAGGATTCCGGCTAAACTCCTTCCTTTAGCCAATCTGTTACACGAGGGTCGAATTATCGCCATGGCCAGGCTCGTGCTCGGTAATCTCTACCAAATGATCAATGAAGCGATAGCTGACATTCGAGATCCTAAGGTTGCGTCTTTGAATGCAGCTGGTCCTTTCTGGCTTCTTCAGCTTTGGATGAATGCGGTTTTCGAACCATCTCTCCCAGCCAAGAACCCTCCTCCTACGGTGTCTAACACAAGGATCGATGCTTTCAGGCTTGAAGCTCTCACCCCTCCTTATGATGCTTCCACGTTCGAGTTTGACTTCAAGAAGTATTTTACCATGTTTTTCGAGCTGAAGCGTTTCCGCTCGAGCTTTGCACCGTACCACAAACCTTCTTATGGCCCTCGGTGGCTAAGGAACTCTTACCCCAATCTTCCTGGCTCAGAGAACCTCTCTCAGCATCAAGTCGAGCTTTGGCAGACTATATTGTCTCCCAGGGTGTTAACCATCAACTTTGCCAGTAATGATTTTACTCTTTGCGGTTACAATCCTCAGCTTGTGTCTCGACAGTTTGGGCTGAGTCAAGATTTGCCCAATACCTTGTTCGACAAATCCCTCATCCTCTATCCTGGTACCATCACCAAACGTAGTGTTTTCGACACTACCATTGGTTACTATAACGAGGAGGAGCTACTTGGTCTTAGTCCTTTCAGTTTCACTCCATCCTTTTACGTCATCCAGGCGTTCAAGGCGTGGTGGTCTGCTTATTGGCATGATATTTCGACGCCAATTGAGGATTGCTTCCAGCGCATAACAAACATTTTTCTTTTGCAGAGGCAGGCCCCAAAGAAAACCAAAGGTATGCATACATCTGAGATCAACGCTTTTCAACAATTCTTCGGTGTAGTATACTTTCCGGGTCCTCGACTTCAGGAAACGGTTGCCAAAGCAGCCCAAGTTCTCAGGCGAATGTGGGAAGCTAAAGCCAAGAAAACTCGATTGAGCTTTCCTTCTGATGAGGATGGTCTTTCTTTTATTATTCGAAAAACCGGCTTTAGGTTCCCACCACTGCCTACTTGTAAGTATGCTTTGGCTTTTCCGGTAGTGCTTCCTAAGTGGGTTGATCATGTAAGTATCAAAAACTTTTACCACGGTGCACTGCCCCCTCGGAAGCGGGTGACCTGGACCAAGCGTTACCTGTGGAATTATCCTCTCCATGTGCCGGTTGAAATCTTCAACCACATATCGATAAGAACGCTTATTGGTCAAGGTAATTATTTCGACCTGGCATCTCTGCGATATTTATAGCTTAATCTTCCTTTGTTTTCCTTTTGTAGCTGAACCAATTCCTCGACCGACCCCTCAGGCTTCTCCTCGGGTGGCTTCTGCGATTGTTGAAGTGGAGGATGATGATGATGATGACGTTGCCTTGGCTGATAAGCTCAAGATTCCTAAGGTAATACTGAACCTTGTGAAACTTTGACCTTTACTCGACGTGTATATCTTTGTGATCATTTGCTTTTGTTTCAGAGTCGAAAACGGGGGGCCACCCCTACTACTTCTGCGAGCCAAAAGAGGGCTAAAGGTGCTGGTGAACCTTCTGCGGGCAATCCCTCCCCTGCTAAATCAGTCAGTCAACGTGAGGAAGTGCAGCAAGGTGGTGAACAAGGTGTTGATGAGCAGGCTTCTAATCCTCTGCTTCAAGGTACTACACCAATTCCTGTCGAGATGGCTCAAGCCAAGAAGACCTCCGGGAAAAGGTCTAGTCGCAAATCTGGTAGCTCCTCTTCCCACCATTCTAAAAGTTCAACCAGTTCCAGTCCCCTCAAAGCATCTGGCCCTAAGGTAAATCATTGAAGGTATGAAAAACGGTAGAAAGGGGGGTTTGAATAACGTTTTCAGTACAAAACTACCACCTTAAAGATTTTAACAAATCTTTTCGAGATCTAAGTGCAAAAGATAGAGATAGAAAAGTACACAAGGATTTTATCCTGGTTCACTTGATAAATCACTCAAGCTACTCCAGTCCACCCGTTAAGGTGATTTCTTCCTTCTTAGAATGAAGGCAATCCACTAATCAGGTAAGAGTTACAACTGCACTTGAAACCTACAAGTGACTAACAATTACACTGACTTAGCTCACACTAAGATTCACTCTCTTAGTCTTCTCTAGGATCCGATCAACCTTGATCTCCTAAAGGAAAAATCAAACAACTGTTTGAGGTTGGTGTTTACAAGGGTTTGCTTCTGAATAAGCTGAGTGTAAACTAAATAAATTACAAGATGAAAGAAAGCTTAGAATATGTCTTGCGCGTGTGTATTGCTTCTTGTTAGTTTCTTATTCTTCTAGCCGCTTCTTTCAATCTTCAGCCTCTATATATACTCCAAGGATTAGGGTTGAGCGTTGCATGGAAATGCTACCGTTGGAGGGCAGTTCTGGAAAATCCAGCTTCTGCTGTGGCTGAGAACGTTAGGTAGGTCGTCAGGAAGGTACACTTGCTTTTGTACTTGGATAGCGACTTGACCTTTTAACCTAGGAGACTTTTGATCAGAGGAATGCTTCGTATTGGAACTTGTGAAGCCGGTTGATCAGAGTCAGAGGGAAAGCACAGATCCTCTGACCATTGTATCTTCTGATTCTGAACTCAGAGGGAAGAACATGGCCTTCAGAGTTTCTTGCTTCTGGACTTCAGAGTTTCCACTATTCAGCTTCTGGATCTTCAGAGTCTTCTACACCATCAGAACATCTGAACCTTCAGTGTTTCTTGGTTGTCAGAACTTCTGGATCTTCAGAGCTTCTAGCGACTGAGTCCTCATCAGAGTTTGTATAGCTTCAGATCTTCTGAAGCTTTTCCACTGTTCATACTGAACATGGTGAATGCGAAAGCGTTGCTTGGGTTACCCTTTATACACAGTGCTTCTGATTTGTGTGAAATTGAGTCAGGGTCAGAGCCTGTAAATAGCACACTCAGAAAAACACGTTAGAGTACCACAATTGTTCATATCAAAAGGTTAACTTGTAATCATCAAAACATAGAGTTGTACTACTAGATCAAAACTTGATCTTACAATCTCCCCCTTTTTGATGATGACAAAACTAAGATTTTTGATGAACAATTCTTAAACATTAAACTGAATTCACTCAGAGTTTAGAGATATAGAATAAGACTTATCCTGATGTGAATAGTTTATCTTGCTCATTCTGAATTCAAGTCACTGCTTGATTCTGAGCTTAGCTCCCCCTGAATCTAATACTTGATGAAAACGTTAGTAAAGTCTAGATTCTGAGCTAAATCATATAAGAGTTCAGAGTGAAAAGCTTATGACATAGATGAAAAACGAATAATCAGAGCGCATAAGTGATCAGAGTCATGGACAAGGTATCAGAGTCTTGGGTATCAGAGTCAACTTAGAATCACTTCAGAAGAAGTGAAATGTATTCCTTGTATTTGCCCAGTGACACATCTATGGTCATGAAGGTGGAACTCTTAAAATCTTCAAAAGAAAAATAAGTCACACTAACACATCTTACACATCAAAAACTGGGTTTACTCCCCCTTTTTGTCATAAGCAAAAAGCTCGGGGTGTGAAAAACTTAGCTTGAAGTACAAGGTACTCCCCCTTAGAGAAGGTCTAAGTTGAAAGAAAATGAAGACGATGTAAGAATCAGAGTGAGGCGATAATAAATAGAAGAGTTAATGCAAGGGATGAACGTTTACCACCGGTCAAGTGAGTAAATAGAAGGGTCAGTTACCAAGTACTTAACCTCGAGAAACTGTAAGAGCATTAACTTTCAGAGAGAAAGTGAAGCCTATATAAACGTTGGAGAGAAAGGTAAGCTTCACATCTCGAATAATTTTCAGTAAGAAAAATGGCATCATACAGAATGGCATTAAAAGAGCTCAGAAGGAAGGCGTTTGAGGAAGATATGTTCCTCAATATTAGGCATCCCGATGGTACAAATACCATACAAGAGCTGACGAAGACACTGCTGGAAGAAGATCTTGGTCCAGAGATGGAGAAAGATCTGAAGGAGTTCCTCTGCTTCGTGGAAGAGATTCAGGAGCTTTGCCAGCGGGAGCTGAATCTGCTGGAAGAGAAGGAGACTGTGGAAAAGAGACTCAAGACGACAGAAGATAGTCTAGAAAAAGATGATCTGAGCATCAAACTTGGCAACATAGAGTATGCATTGGATCGTCTGGAGAAGGAAAGAGTGGAGCAGCGCCAAGAATGCAGAAGAATGAGGAAGGATCCTCCATTCTAGATATAGGGAATAATGTATGATGAAAAGAATTATGATGTAAACGGAGAACAATGATGAATAAAACAGGTTTTGCAAACATATGTGACACAAATATATATAGATATATGCATATAGAATCACAAATGAACAAATTAAAGTAAGTAAATAAGCAGAGTTTAAATAAAACAACGTTAAATAAAAAAGAAAAGGAAGAAAAAGAAGAGATCCTAAAAAAAAACTAAGATTTATCAGTACGGCGCAGAAGTTCCATCATCATGTGCTTCATCTCAATCAGCATGGATTCATGAGTGTCAAGACGTTGTTCCATGATGTCGAGTCTGGATGAGCTTGTCGGAGTAGAGCTGGAAGGAACGTTCTGAGCAGCTTGAGGTTCTGGAATGGAAGCAGACGCAGCAGGAGTAAATGGAACTGGTGCAAGTCGCTCTGCCTCAGCCTCAGCTTCAAGACGTTCGGCCTCAAGTCTGGCTTGTTCAGCCTGAGCTGCTGCTTGACGGGCAGCTTCTTCTTCTTGTTCTTTTTGTCTCTTGGCTTCTTCAATGGCTTCAAGAAGCTTGGTTCTCTGGTCGAGTTCATGAAGAGCCACCCTCCTAGCAAACCTTTGCTTTGCAGCCTCAATGCTCTGACTTCCCTCTGCATGCAGGAGCTGCAGCATAACGGGAAACTGAGCCACTAGCCAAGTGCTCAACTCGTTCCACTCATCAGCCACATTTTCAGCATTCTCACTGAGGTCAGTCTGACCGTGCACATTGCGGAGCCTCAAGGAGGCTTCATGATTGAAAATATTGATGCACTCAGAGAGAGATGTGGGTTGAAGGTGAGTATAGGGAATGATGGAGAGGTTGGGTGCAGGAGAGGCTGGGTGATTGCTGCTATGAGCTTCAGAGGCACCTTGTGGAGAACCAATGTTAATTATGGGAGCATTGGGTTCAGGGGTGCCACGGTGAGGGTCTGAAGTTTCAACCAGAGGGTGAGGTGATCTAACCGAGGATTGGTTAGATACTGATTGTTCAGGTTCAGGGTCTGGTTGAATTGGCTCTTGTTGGTCAGGGACAGGGTGAGCCTGTTGGACTAAGGGGTCTGCCTCTTGGATAGGATTGGCCAAGATAGGTTCATCTGGGTCAACTAGACGTTCAGGTCTAGGGCCAGGATATTGCCTAGGGCTTGGACAGGTAAGGTAATGTTCTTCCAAGGCAGATACCTTCTCTTTCCTAACCTCCATGAATTTTCTAAGTGATTCAGAGGTATTGGAGGGAGGAGAGTCAAAGACATTGGTGGGGAAGGATACAGGTGTGAAGGCTGATGAAGAGTTTGTATCCGTGGGTCTGACAGCAGGACGTGCTGATGCTCTGGGAGCAGAGTGATCAGACGTTCTGGGTTGTGATTCTGTTGGTTTGGGTTCTGGTTGGTTTTGGATGATGGGTTCAGAAGTTAATGAGTCGTATGGAATGGTAAGGAGAGAGGTTGGATCTTCTGACCTAGAGGGTTGGTTCTGAAGCAGATTCCAGAGTGGTGCTTCAGCAGGAGAAGGTTGAAAGAATGAAGATCTTGGGGAATGTGGTGGAGTGGTGGTTTGTGCGGCTGGCTGGGATTCAGGAATAGGAGTGAGGGGATTTGAAGAGTGTTGGAGTAAGGCAGAAATTGGGAGTGCATCAAATAAATTCAAATCATCATCAGAGGTAAGTGCAGGCTTACTTGTATGTGCTGATGATCGAGTCACTCTGGCAGGAGGTTCAGTCCTTCTGACCTCTGCAGCAGCTGGTTCCACCCGAGTAGGCTTCACCACAATTCTGACTTTCTTCTGCTTCTTCTTTGGAGGACCATCCTCACTATCATCACCATCATCATCATCAGGCTTGCTCTTCGCCTTCTTGACCAGAGGGACATCAGATTCCTCTGAGGATTCGTCCAGAACCATCTTCCTCTTGGTTTTCTTCTTGGGAGGAGAAGGAAACTCTGGAGCTGGTGGAAGTCTGCTGACGAAATCATCAAGGTCAATCTCGAATCCTTGAGCCCTGAGGTCTTCAACATAGCATCTGATGGCTTCAGGATGATCTGCTTGAGTCCACAGAGGGTAGTCATTCAGAGGCATTCTTCTTCCTCTGATCTCAGAAGATATGTCCTCATGAGCAGGAGCAATCTTCTTCTGGACTAAGCCCATCTTCTTCAGAGAGTTGGCAGTGAAGACATCGCTGACGATTGTGCTCAGGTCCTCTGTGCAACCAGTCTCGATCAAATCTTGCACCAGGTTGCTTTCAATGAGAAAGTCTGAGAGCAGCCTCCCAAAAGGGATATATTTGATGGCTGACTTGATGGAGGAGGTGGTGCGAGACTTCCGGATGCATTCCTTCAAATAGGAGAACAGGAAGTAGGGAAGGCAGATCTTCTCCTTGTCTTGAATGAAGAACAGCATCGCCTTCTGATTGAAGTTGATGTAGTCTGGAGAACTGCCCTTTGGTCGTTGATTGATGCAGTGGAGCAAGATCTTGTGCCAGATTCTCAGTTTGGGGTGAAGGTCCATCACTTTGTAGCTCGTCTTGCCCGGTTTGAAGGTGGTGTACAGGGCCTTGTTGACGATGTCCTTGGTTCTGGGTTTCAGCTTCGATTCCGTCAGTGAGAACCGATACCCATGAGCAGTTTCTGCACCTAGCAGATTCACGAAGGACTTCTCCGTGATGATGATCTTCCTACCCAGGATGTAAGAAACCACCTGAGTGTCATCACAATCAGCGTGCTTCCAGAATTCCTTTACTAGCTTCTCAAACACCGGTCCTCGAAGTCGATTGAAGTAGTTTCCCCAACCTTGAGCTTGGACTTCAGGACGGAG
The DNA here is from genome assembly GCF_012489685.1 of Lotus japonicus. NCBI lineage: Eukaryota > Viridiplantae > Streptophyta > Magnoliopsida > Fabales > Fabaceae > Lotus > Lotus japonicus. The sequence goes on along the minus strand of NC_080045.1, from coordinate 7,179,350 downwards.
ATCAAACCCATTTGCAGCCAAGTTGTCGAGGTTGAATCTCCATTCTGCCAGGACTTGGAGTTCCTCAGGAGGAAATACACAGTGAACGGCACAGCCCCGTTCAGCAATAGGAACAATCTCCTCTTGAGCTTGAGCTTGTTCTTGTGCTGGGTTCTCAGGACCCCGTTGACCCGTTGCCAAACCGACTACCATGTGAGGGAACTGAGGTGCATCTCTTCTGGTTTGTCTCACCATCTTGAAGAGGTTGAAGGTTTGAGGTAGAAGATGAAGTTTGAAGGATGAAGAGAGATCGAGAGAGAAATCACGAAGGAGGCGGTTTTGAAAAGCAGGGAGTGCGAGAGTGAAAACCGGAAGTGATAGAGAACGTGTGTGTATAGTGGGTTTTATCAAATAACCGTTGTTGATTCAAAAAGCACTTTAAGATCAACGGTTGAAAATTAAAGATAGATAGTAACAGTAAAATACACAATCACACACAGAAGATAAGCATATCTACACGCAATCACAACAGACTGTCACACGGGCACAAGGAACTATGCATCAGAAATTCTGACGCACGTGTTGTTGTCTCAGCTTCAGAGTCAGTACCAGTGGGCACACACACTCTGATTGAGTTACCTTCTGGACTAGACATCTTCTGATCAAGAAGTATCATAGTCAGAGGTTCTGATCTATCTTCACTCTGGACAAAAGTCCATGTTTAGATTTTTCAGAATAAAATTAAATCTATCTTCAGCTAAGGGCTTTGTAAAGATATCTGCCCATTGATGGTCAGTATCAACAAACTTCAGAAGAAGTACGCCCTTCTGCACATAATCTCTAATGAAGTGATACTTTACCTCAATGTGCTTTGCCCTTGAATGCAAGATAGGATTCTTGCTCAACGAAATTGCAGCAGTGTTATCACAATAGATTGGGATATTGCTCTCAAGGATCTGATAATCCTCCAGCTGATGTTTTCATCCAGA